>NW_028188963.1:362210-461521 GCF_054131305.1 Coturnix japonica
AGGGGAAATATGGGGGGGAAATTGGTGGATTTGGGGGGGAAATGGGGGGAAATGGGGTAAAATAGGGGGAAAATGGGGCAATTTTGGGGGAAATGGGGGAATTTGGGGGAATTTGGGCAATTTTGGGGGGGAAATTGGGCATTTTGGGGGGGAAATGGAGGAGGAATGGGGTAAAATAGGGGGAAATGGGAGGAAATTGGGCAATTTTGGGGGGAAATGGGGTAAAATAGGGGGAAATGGGGCAATTTTGGGGGGAAATGGGGGAATTTGGAGGGAAATGGGGCAATTTTGGGGGGAAATTGGGCAATTTTGGGGGAAAATGGGGGGAAATGGGGGGAAATTGGGTAAAATAGGGGGAAACTGGGCAATTTTGGGGGAAAATGGGGGAAATGGGGGGAAATTGGGTAAAATAGGGGGAAATTGGGCAATTTTGGGGGGAAATGGGGTAAAATAGGGGGAAATTGGGTAATTTTGGGGGAGAAATGGTGCAATTTGGGGGGGAAATGGGGCAATTTGGGGGGAGAAATGGGGCAATTTTGGGGGAAATGGGGGGAAATGGGGGAAATAGGGCGATTTTGGGGGGAAATGGGGTAATTTGGGGGGGAAATGGGGAGATTTGGGGGGAAATTGGGCAATTTTTGGGGGGGAAATGGGGGGAAACGGGGTAAAATAGAGGGAAATTGGGCAATTTTGGGGGGAAATGGGGTAAAATAAGGGGAAATGGGGCAATTTTGGGGGAAATTGGGCAATTTTGGGGGGAAATGGGGCAATTTTGGGGGGGAAAATGGGGGGAAATGGGGAGATGTTGGGGGAAATTGGGCAATTTTGGGGGGAAATGGGGGGAAACGGGGGGAAATTGGGTAAAATAGGGGGAAATGGGGCATTTTGGGGGGAGAAATGGGGCAATTTTGGGGGGAAATGGGGTAAAATAGGGGGAAATGGGGCAATTTGTGGGGAGAAATGGGGCAATTTTGGGGGGAAATTGGGCAATTTTGGGGGGAAATAGGGTAATTTGGGGAGGAAATAGGGGGAAATGGGGCAATTTGGGGGGAAATTGGGCATTTTTGGGGGGAATTGGGGGGATTTGGGGAGTAAATGGGGGGAAACGTGGTAAAATAGGGGGAAATTGGGCAATTTTGCGGGGGAAATGGGGTAAAATAGGGGGAAAATGGGTAATTTTGGGGGAGAAATGGGGCAATTTTTGGGGGGAAATGGGGAGATTTGGGGGGGAAATGGGGGAATTTGGGGGAATTTGGGCAATTTTGGGGGGAAATTGGGCATTTTGGGGGGGAAATGGAGGAGGAATGGGGTAAAATAGGGGGAAATGGGAGGAAATTGGGCAATTTTGGGGGGAAATGGGGTAATTTGGGGAGGAAATAGGGGGAAATGGGGCAATTTTGGGGGGAAATGGGGGATTTGGGGAGGAAATGGGGGGAAATGGGGTAAAATAGGGGAAATTGGGCAATTTTGGGGGGGAAATGGGGCAATTTGGGGGGAAATGGGGGGATTTGGGGAAGAAATAGGGGAAAAGGGGAGATTTGGGGGGAAATTGGGCAATTTTTGGGGGAAAATGGGGTAAAATAGGGGGAAGTTGGGGCAATTTGGGGGGGAAATGGGGAGAAATTGGGCAATTTTGGGGAGAAATGGGGCAATTTTGGGGGGAATTGGGGGAAATTTGGGGGGTAATGGGGGTGAAGGGGGGGTAAATGGGGCAATTTTGGGGGGGAAATGAGTGATTTTGGGGGAAAAGGGGCAATTTTGGGCTCATTTTGGGTCTTTTGGGGTCATTTGGGATCATTATGGGCTCATTTTGGGTCATTTTGGGTCATTTTGGGCCTTTTGGGGTCATTTGGGATCATTATGGGCTCATTTTGGGGTCATTTAGTGTCATTTGGGATCATTTTGGGCTCTTTTGGGGACTTTTTGGGTCATTTGGGATCATTATGGGATCATTTTGGGGTCATTTTGGAGTAATTTAGTATCATTTTGGGGTCATTTAGGATCATTTTGGGCTCATTTTGGGTCTTTTGGGGTCATTTGGGATCATTTTGGGCTCATTTTGGGTCAATTTATGGGATATTTCGGGCCCTTTTGGGCTCATTTTGGGTCATTTGGGATCATTATGGGTCCTTTTGGGGTCATTTATGCTCATTTTGGGTCATTTGGGCTCATTTTGGGTCCTTTTTGGGGTCATTTTGGCCCATTATGGGCTCATTTTGGGGTCATTTAGTGTCATTTGGGATCAATATGGGCTCATTTTGGGTCATTTTGGCATCATTATGGGCTCATTTTGGGGTCATTTAGTGTCATTTGGGATCATTATGGGCTCATTTTGGGTCATTTTATGGGATATTTTTGGGTCATTTGGGCTCATTATGGGTCCTTTTGGGGTCATTTATGCTCATTTTGGGGTCATTTGGGCTCATTTTGGGCTCATTTTGGGCCTTTTTGAGTCATTTGGGATCATTATGGGCTCATTTTGGGGTCATTTAGTGTCATTTAGGATCATTTTGGGCTCATTTTGGGTCTTTTTGGGTCATTTGGGATCATTATGGGATCATTTTGGGCTCATTTTGGCTTATTTTGGGTCCTTTTTGGGTCATTTGGGATCATTTTGGGCTCATTTTGGGTCATTTTGGGACTTTTTGGGTCATTTGGGCTCATTATGGGCTCATTTTGGGGTCATTTAATGCATTTTTGGACTCATTTTGGGCTCATTTTGGGCCATTTTGTATCATTATGTGATCATTTTGGGGTCATTTATGGTCATTTAGGATCATTTAGGGCCATTTTGGGCTCATTTTGGGTCCATTTGGGAAATTTATGCTCATTTGGGGGTCATTTTATGCATTTTTGGGCTCATTTTGGGTCATTTTGGGCCTTTTGGGGTCATTTGGGATCATTATGGGCTCATTTTGGGGTCATTTAGGATCATTTAGGGCCATTTTGGGCTCATTTTGGGTCATTTTATGGGATATTTTGGGCCCTTTTGGGCTCATTTTGGGTCATTTGGGATCATTTAGGGCCATTTTGGGGTCTTTTGGGGTCATTTATGCTCATTTTGGGGTCATTTGGGCTCATTTTGGGGTCATTTTGGGCCTTTTTGAGTCATTTGGGATCATTATGGGCTCATTTTGGGTCATTTTGGGCCTTTTTGAGTCATTTGGGATCATTATGGGCTCATTTTGGGGTCATTTTATGCATTTTTGGACTCATTTTGGGTCATTTTGGGCTCATTTTGGGCCATTTTGGATCATTATGGGATCATTTTGGGCTCATTTTGGCTTATTTTGGGTCCTTTTTGGGTCATTTGGGATTATTACGGGATCATTTTGGGTCATTTTGGAGTAATTTAGTATCATTTTGGGGTCATTTATGGTCATTTAGGATCATTTAGGGCCATTTTGGGCTCATTTTGGGTCCATTTGGGAAATTTATGCTCATTTTGGGGTCATTTTATGCATTTTTGGGCTCATTTTGGGTCATTTTGGTCATTTGGGATCATTATGGGTCCTTTTGGGGTCATTTAGGATCATTTTGGGTCATTTTGGGACTTTTTGGGCTCATTTGTGTCATTTTGGGACTTTCTGGGTCATTTTGGGTCATTCTGGGTCATTTTGGGCTCATTTCTGCTCATTTTGGGCTCATTTCCTTCCCACCCCATTAACAAACCCTTTATTTTCCCTCTTTTCCCTCCATCATTTTGCCTCCAAATCCTTCCATTTCGCTTCAAAACCCCCCAAAAAACCCAAAAACCCCCAAATTTTGGGTTAAATTCAGGCAATTTCGGGTCATTAACCCCCCCTTCCCCCTATATCCATAATGGGGCGGTTCTGTCGGTGTCGGAAACGTCGTAAAGGGATCGGAAAGAATCGGAAAGCTCCGCCCCCACAGGTGGGTTCCCAGCCCCATTTTGGGTCAAATTCGGGCTATTTTGGGTCCAGAACAGAACCAACCCCCCATCCCCCCCTTAAGGAGGGTCTGGAGCCCCATTTTGGGTCCAATTCGGGTCATTTTGGGTCAATTTCAGGCTATTTTAGGTCCGTTTTATAGAGCCCCCCCCCCCCCCCCCCCCTCCCCGCCCTTTATGGGTTCCCAGCCCCATTTTGGGTCAAATTCGGGCTATTTTGGGTCCAGAACAGAACCAACCCCCCCTCTACCCCATAAGGAGGGTCTGGAGCCCCATTTTGGGTCCAATTCGGGCCATTTTGGGTCAATTTCAGGCCATTTTAGGTCCGTTTTATAGAGCCCCCCCCCCCCCCCTTTATGGGTTCCGAGCCCCATTTTGGGTCAAATTCGGGCCATTTTGGGGCTAATTCGGGCAATTTTGGGTCCAGAACAGAACCAACCCCCCCTCTACCCCTTAAGGAGGGTCCGGAGCCCCATTTTGGGTCCAATTCGGGCCATTTTGGGTCAATTTCAGGCCATTTTAGGTCTGTTTTATAGAGCCCCCCCACCTTCCCCTCCCCCCTTTCCGCCCCCACAGGTGGGTTCCCAGCCCCATTTTGGGTCAAATTCGGGCTATTTTGGGTCCAGAACAGAACCAGCCCCCCACCCCCCCCTTAAAAAGGGTCTGGAGCCCCATTTTGGGTCCAATTCGGGTCATTTTGGGTCAATTTCAGGCCATTTTAGGTCTGTTTTATAGAGCCCCCCCCCCCTCACCTTTATGGTTTCCGAGCCCCATTTTGGGTCAAATTCGGGCTATTTTGGGTCCAGAACAGAACCAACCCCCCCCTCTACCCCTTAAGGAGGGTCTGGAGCCCCATTTTGGGTCCAATTCGGGTCATTTTGGGTCAATTTCAGGCCATTTTACGTCCGTTTTATAGTGCCCCCCCCATGGGTTCCGAGCCCCATTTTGGGTCCAATTCGGGCCATTTTGGGTCAAATTCGGGCTATTTTGGGTCCAGAACAGAACCAACCCCCCCTCTACCCCATAAGGTGGATCCGGAGCCCCATTTTGGGTCCAATTCGGGCCATTTTGGGTCAATTTCAGGCCATTTTAGGTCCGTTTTATAGAGCCCCCCCCCCCCCCCCGCCCCGCCCGTTATGGGTTCCCAGCCCCATTTTGGGTCAAATTCGGGCCATTTTGGGTCCAGAACAGAACCAACCCCCCCTCTACCCCATAATGTGGGTCCGAAGCCCCATTTTGGGTCCAATTCGGGCCATTTTGGGTCAATTTCAGGCCATTTTAGGTCCATTATATAGAGCCCCCCCCCCCCCCCCGCCCCGCCCGTTATGGGTTCCCAGCCCCATTTTGGGTCAAATTCGGGCTATTTTGGGTCCAGAACAGAACCAACCCCTCCTCTACCCCATAAGGAGGGTCCGGAGCCCCATTTTGGGTCCAATTCGGGCCATTTTGGGTCAATTTCAGGCCATTTTAGGTCCGTTTTATAGTGTCCCCCCCCTTTATGGGTTTCGAGCCCCATTTTGGGTCCAATTCGGGTCATTTTGGGGCTAATTCGGGCTATTTTGGGTCCAGAACAGAACCAACCCCCCCTCTACCCCATAAGGTGGATCCGGAGTCCCATTTTGGGTCCAATTCGGGCCATTTTGGGTCAATTTCAGGCCATTTTAGGTCCGTTCTATAGAGCCCCCCCCCCCCCCCTCACCTTTATGGTTTCCGAGCCCCATTTTGGGTCCAATTCGGGCCATTTTGGGTCAAATTCGGGCGATTTTGGGTCCAGAACAGAACCAACCCCCCCTCTACCCCTTAAGGTGGATCCCGAGCCCCATTTTGGGTCCAATTCGGGCCATTTTGGGTCAATTTCAGGCCATTTTAGGTCCGTTTTATAGAGCCCCCCCCCCCCGCCCGCCCCGCCCTTTATGGGTTCCCAGCCCCATTTTGGGTCAAATTCGGGCTATTTTGGGTCCAGAACAGAACCAACCCCCCCTCTACCCCATAAAGAGGGTCCGGAGCTCCATTTTGGGTCAAATTCGGGCCATTTTGGGTCAATTTCAGGCCATTTTAGGTCCGTTTTATAGTGCCCCCCCTCCCCCCTTTATGGGTTCCGAGCCCAATTTTGGGTCAAATTCGGGCGATTTTGGGTCCAGAACAGAACCAACCCCCCCTCTACCCCATAAGGAGGGTCCGGAGCCCCATTTTGGGTCCAATTCGGCCCATTTTGGGTCAATTTCAGGCCATTTTAGGTCCGTTTTATAGTGCCCCCCCCCCCCCCTTTATGGGTTCCGAGCCCCATTTTGGGTCAAATTCGGGCCATTTTGGGTCCAGAACAGAACCAACCCCCCCTCTACCCCATAAGGAGGGTCCGGAGCCCCATTTTGGGTCCAATTCGGGTCATTTTGGGTCAATTTCAGGCCATTTTAGGTCCGTTTTATAGTTCCCCCCCCCCCCCCCCATGGGTTCCGAGCCCCATTTTGGGTCAAATTCGGGCTATTTTGGGTCCAGAACAGAACCAACCCCCCCCCTCTACCCCATAAAGAGGGTCCGGAGCTCCATTTTGGGTCAAATTCGGGCCATTTTGGGTCAATTTCAGGCCATTTTAGGTCTGTTTTATAGAGCCCACCCCCCTTCCCATCCCCCCTTTCCGCCCCCACAGGTGGGTTCCCAGCCCCATTTTGGGTCCAATTCGGGCTATTTTGGGTCCAGAACAGAACCAACCCCCCCTCTACCCCATAAGGAGGGTCCGGAGCCCCATTTTGGGTCCAATTCGGGCCATTTTGGGTCAATTTCAGGCCATTTTAGGTCCGTTTTATAGAGCCCCCCCCGTGGGTTCCGAGCCCCATTTTGGGTCAAATTCGGCCCATTTTGGGGCTAATTCAGGCCATTTTGGGTCCAGAACAGAACCAACCCCCCTCTACCCCATAATGTGGATCCGAAGCCCCATTTTGGGTCCAATTCGGGTCATTTTGGGTCAATTTCAGGCCATTTTAGGTCCATTTTATAGAGCCCCCCCCCCCCCCCTTCCTTTATGGGTTCCGAGCCCCATTTTGAGTCAAATTCGGGCTATTTTGGGTCCAGAACAGAACCAACCCCCCCTCTACCCCTTAAGGTGGATCCGGAGCCCCATTTTGGGTCCAATTCGGGTCATTTTGGGTCAATTTCAGGCTATTTTAGGTCCGTTTTATAGACCGCCCCCCCCCGTGGTTCCGAGCCCCATTTTGGGTCTAATTCGGGCTATTTTGGGTCCGGAACCACCCCCTAAATATGGGTCAGAACCTCCCCCAACACCTTTATGGGTTTCAAGCCCAATTTTGGGTTAAATTCGGGCGATTTTGGGTCCATAACTGACCCCCCCCCCCCATTATATATATATATATATATAGGGCTGCGTCCCGGCGCCTCTGATGACGTCACCGATGACGTCATACCGCATCGCCGCCGTGGTCACGTGGCCTCCCCCGTCCATCGCCCTCCTCGGAGAACCCAAAACGGCGCTTTTTTACCCCAAAAACGACGGCGGGATCAAAGGATGAAAATAGCGAATTTTGGGAGGAATTTGGGGCAAAAATGGGGAGTTTTGGGGTTAGAAATGGGGATTTTGGTTAAAAATGGAGATTTTGGGGGTTAGAAATGGGGATTTGGGGCAAAAATGGTGATTTTTGAGCATTAAAAATGGGGGATTTTGGTTAAAAATGGGGATTTTGGGGGTTAGAAATGGGGATTTTCGTTAAAAATAGCGATTTTTGGCAATGGAAAATGGGGATTTTGGTTAAAAATGGGGAGTTTTGGGGTTAAAAATGGGGAGTTTTGGGTCAAAATGGGGATTTTTGGGGTTAGAAATGGGGATTTTCGTTAAAAATAGTGATTTTTGGCAATGGAAAATGGGATTTTGAGTCAAAATGGGGATTTTTGGGGTTAGAAATGGGGATTTTGGTTAAAAATGGGGATTTTGGGGGTTAGAAATGGGGATTTGGGGTCAAAATGGTGATTTTTGAGCAATGGAAAATGGGGGTTTGGGGTCTAAATGGGGATTTTTGGGTTAAAAATGGGGATTTTTGGGGTTAGAAATTGGGATTTTGGTTAAAAATGGCGATTTTTGAGCACGAAGTGGTGGAATTTTGGGGGAAAAATGGGGATTTTGATTAAAAATGGGGATTTTTGGGGTTAAAAATGGTGATTTTGGGTCAAAATGGAGTTTTCTGGGGTTAGAAATGGGGTTTTGGGGTCAAAATGGGGATTTTTGGGGTTAAAAATGGGGGATTTTGGTTAAAAATGGCGATTTTGAGGGTTAAAATGGGGATTTTGGGCAAAAATGGCGATTTTTGAGCAATAAAAATGGGGATTTTGGTTAAAAATGGGGATTTTTGGGGTTAAAAATGGGGATTTTGGTTAAAAATGGTGATTTTTGGCAATGGAAATGGGGATTTTGGGGTTAAAAATGGGGATTTTGGGTAATAAAAATGGTGATTTGGGGTCAAAATGGGGTTTTTTGGGGTTAGAAATGGGGATTTGGGGTCAAAATGCGGATTTTTGGGGTTAAAAATGGGGATTTTGGTTAAAAATGGGAATTTTGGGGTTAAAATGGGGATTTTGGTTAAAAATGGCGATTTTGGGGGTTAGAAATGGGGATTTGGGGCAAAAATGGCGATTTTTGAGCATTAAAAATGGGGGATTTTGGTTAAAAATAGCGATTTTTGGCAATGGAAAATGGGGATTTTGGTTAAAAATGGGGATTTTTGGGGTTAAAAATGGGGATTTTGGGGTTAAAAATGGGGATTTTGGGGGTTAGAAATGGGGATTTCGGGCAAAAATGGCGATTTTTGAGCAATAAAAATGGGGATTTTGGTTAAAAATGGCGATTTTCGTTAAAAATAGCGATTTTTGGCAATGGAAAATGGGGATTTTGGGTTAAAAATGGGGATTTTTGGGGTTAGAAATGGGGATTTTGGGGCAAAAATGATGATTTTTGGGGGTTTGAAATGGGGATTTTCATTAAAAATAGTGATTTTTGGCAATGGAAAATGGGGATTTTGGGTCAAAATGGGGATTTTTGAGCAATAAAAATGGGGATTTTGGGGTTAAAAATGGGGATTTTCGTTAAAAATAGCGATTTTTGGCAATGGAAAATGGGGGTTTGGGGTCAAAATGGGGATTTTTGGGGTAATAAAAATGGGGATTTGGGGCAAAAATGGCGATTTTTGAGCAATAAAAATGGGGGTTTTGGATCAAAATGGTGATTTTTGAGAGTGAAAAATGGGGATTTTGGGTCAAAATGGGGATTTTTGACAATGGAAAATGGGGATTTTCGTTAAAAATGGGGATTTTCGTTAAAAAATAGTGATTTTTGGCAATGGAAATGGGGATTTTTGGGGTTAAAAATGGGATTTTGGGGCAAAAATGGGGATTTTTGAGCAATAAAAATTGGGGATTTTGGTTAAAAATGCCGATTTTTGAGCACGAAGTGGTGGAATTTTGGGGAAAAATGGGGATTTTGGGGTTAAAAATGGGGATTTTCGTTAAAAATAGCGATTTTTGGCAATGGAAATGGGGATTTTTGGGGTTAAAATGGGGAATTTTGGGGTTAGAAATGGGGATTTTGGGCAAAAATGGCGATTTTTGAGCAATAAAAATGGGGGTTTCGGGGTTAAAAATGGGGATTTTCGTTAAAAATAGTGATTTTTGGCAATGGAAATGGGGATTTTGGGGTTAAAAATGGGGATTTTGGGTTAAAAATGGGGATTTTTGGGGCTAGAAATGGGGATTTTTGTTAAAAATAGTGATTTTTGGCAATGGAAAATGGGATTTTGGGTCAAAATGGGGATTTTGGGGGTTAAAAATGGTGATTTTGGTTAAAATGGGGATTTTTGGGGTTAGAAATGGGGATTTGGGGTCAAAATGGGGATTTTTGGGGTTAGAAATGGGGATTTTGGTTAAAAATGGGGATTTTGAGGGTTAGAATGGGGATTTTGGGTCAAAATGGTGATTTTTGAGCAATAAAAATGGGGATTTGGGGTTAAAAATGGGGATTTTATTTAAAAATAGTGATTTTTGGCAATGGAAATGGGGATTTTGGTTAAAAATGGGGATTTTTGGGTAATAAAAATGGGGGATTTTGGTTAAAAATGGGGATTTTGGGGGTTAGAAATGGGGATTTGGGGGCAAAAATGGCGATTTTTGGCAATGGAAAATGGGGATTTGGGGGAAAATGGGGATTTTTGGGGTAATAAAAATGGGGATTTTGGGCTTAAAAATGGGGATTTTGGTTAAAAATAGCGATTTTTGGCAATGAAAATGGGGAATTTGGGTAAAAATGGGGATTTTTGAGCAATAAAAATGGGGGGTTTGGTTAAAAATGGGGATTTTTGGGGTTAGAAATGGGGATTTTGGGTCAAAATGGGGATTTGGGTTAAAAATGGGGAGTTTTGGGGTTAAAAATTGGGATTTTGGTTAAAAATGGCGATTTTTGGCAATGGAAAATGGGGATTTGGGGTTAAAAATGGCGATTTTGGGGTAAGAAAAATGGGGATTTTTGGGGTTAGAAATGGGGATTTTCGTTAAAAATAGTGATTTTTGGCAATGGAAAATGGGGATTTTTGGGTTAAAAATGGTGATTTTTGGGGTTAGAAATTGGGATTTGGGGTAAAAATGGCGATTTTTGAGCATTAAAAATGGGGATTTTGGTTAAAAATGGCGATTTTCGTTAAAAATAGTGATTTTTGGCAATGGAAAATGGGGATTTTGGGCCAAAATGGGGATTTTTGGGGTAATAAAAATGGGGATTTTGGGGTTAAAAATGGGGATTTTCATTAAAAATAGCGATTTTTGGCAATGGAAATGGGGATTTTGGTTAAAAATGGGGATTTTTGGGTTAAAAATGGCGATTTTTGGGGTTAAAAATGGGGATTTTGGTTAAAAATGGCAATTTTTGGCAATGGAAATGGGGATTTTGGGGTTAAAAATGGGGATTTGGGGTCAAAATGGGGATTTTTGGGGTTAGAAATGGGGATTTTCGTTAAAAATAGTGATTTTTGGCAATGGAAAATGAGGATTTTTGGGTCAAAATGGGGATTTTTGAGCAATAAAAATGGGGGATTTTGGTTAAAAATGGGGATTTTGGGGGTTAGAAATGGTGATTTTGGGGTTAAAAATGGGGATTTGGGGTTAAAAATGGGGATTTTCGTTAAAAATAGTGATTTTTGGCAATGGAAATGGGGATTTTGGTTAAAAATGGGGATTTTTGGGGTTAGAAATGGGGATTTTGGGGTTAAAAATGGGGATTTTCGTTAAAAAATAGTGATTTTTGGCAATGGAAAATGGGGATTTTGGGTTAAAAATGGGGATTTTTGGGTAATAAAAATGGGGATTTTGGGGTTAAAAATGGGGATTTTGGGGGGTTAGAAATGGGGATTTTCGTTAAAAATAGCGATTTTTGGCAATGGAAAATGGGGATTTTGGGTTAAAAATGGGGATTTTTGGGTAATAAAAATGGGGATTTTGGGGTTAAAAATGGGGATTTTGGGGGGTTAGAAATGGGGATTTTCGTTAAAAATAGCGATTTTTGGCAATGGAAATGGGGATTATGGGTTAAAAATGGGGATTTTTGGGGTTAGAAATGGGGATTTTCTTTAAAAATAGTGATTTTTGGCAATGGAAATGGGGATTTTGGGTTAAAAATGGGGATTTTGGGGGTTAGAAATGGGGATTTTTGTTAAAAATAGTGATTTTTGGCAATGGAAAATGGGGATTTTGGGTCAAAATGGGGATTTTTGGGGTAATAAAAATGGGGATTTTGGGGTTAAAAATGGGGATTTGGGTTAAAATGGTGATTTTTGACAATGGAAATGGGGATTTTTGGTCAAAATGGGGATTTTTGAGCAATAAAAATGGGGGATTTTGGTTAAAAATGGGGATTTTGGGGGTTAGAAATGGGGATTTGGGGCAAAAATGGGGAGTTTTGGGGATAGAAATGGGGATTTTCGTTAAAAATAGTGATTTTTGGCAATGGAAATGGGGATTTTGGTTAAAAATGGGGATTTTTGAGCAATAAAAATGAGGATTTTGGTTAAAATGGTGATTTTGGGGGTTTAGAAATAGGGATTTGGGGTCAAAATAGGGATTTTTGAGCAATAAAAATGGGGGTTTTGGGGTTAAAAATGGGGATTTTGGTTAAAAATAGTGATTTTTGGCAATGGAAATGGTGATTTTGGGTCAAAATGGGGATTTTTGGGGTTAGAAATGGGGATTTTGGTTAAAAATGGGGATTTTGAGGGTTAGAATGGGGATTTTGGGTCAAAATGGTGATTTTTGAGCAATAAAAATGGGGGATTTTGGTTAAAAATGGGGATTTTTGTTAAAAATAGTGATTTTTGGCAATGGAAATGGGGATTTTGGGTCAAAATGGGAATTTTTGATGTTAAAAATGGTGACTTTGGGTCAAAATGGGGATTTTTGGGGTTAAAAATGGGGATTTTGGTTAAAAATGGGGATTTTTGGGGTTAGAAGTGGGGATTTGTGGTCAAAATAGGGATTTTTGAGCACGAAGTGGTGGAATTTTGGGGGAAAATGGGGATTTTGATTAAAAATGGCGATTTTGGGGGTTAGAAATGGGGATTTTGGTTACAAATAGTGATTTTTGGCAATGGAAATGGGGATTTGGGGCAAAAATGGCGATTTTGGGGTTAGAAATAGGGATTTTGGGGGTTAGAAATGGGGATTTTCGTTAAAAATAGTGATTTTTGGCAATGGAAAATGGGGATTTGGGGTCAAAATGGGGATTTTGGGGGTTAGAAACGGGAATTTTGTGTCAAAATGGTGATTTTTGAGCAATAAAAATGGAGATTTTGGGTCAAAATGGGGATTTTTCAGAATGGAAATTGGGGGGTTTGGTTAAAAATGGTGATTTTTCAGCAATAAAAATGGGGATTTTGGTTAAAAATGGGGATTTTGTGAATAAAAAATGGGGATTTTGAGGGCAAAAATGAAGATTTGGAGGGTTAAGAAATGGGGATTTTGGTTAAAAATGGGGATTTTTGACATTGGAAAATGGGGATTTTGGGGTCAAAATGGGGATTTTGGGGTTAAAAATGGATATTTGGGGCAAAAATGGGGATTTTGGGGGTGAAAAATGAGGATTTGGGTCAATTTGGGGCAGAAATGGGAATTTTGAGGATGAAAAATTGGGGTTTTTGGGTCAAAATGGGGATTTTTGGAATGAAAAATGGGGATTTTGGGGGCAAAAATGAAGATTTGGAGGGTTAAGAAATGGGGATTTTGGTTAAAAATGGGGATTTTTGGGGTGAAAAATGAAGATTTGGGGCAATTTGGGGCAGAAATGGGAATTTTGAGGATGAAAAATGGGAATTTTTGGTAAAAAATGGGGATTTTGGGGAGTAAAAAATTGGGATTTTGGTTAAAAATGGGGATTTTTGACATTGGAAAATGGGGATTTTGGGGTTAAAAAATGGATATTTTGGGTCAAAATGGTGATTTTTGAGCAATAAAAATGGAGATTTTGGGTCAAAATGGTGATTTTTCGGGTTAGAAATGGGGATTTTGGGTTGAAATGGGGATTTTTGGGTAATAAAAATGCGGATTTTGGTTAAAAATGGTGATTTTTCACAATGGAAAATGGGGATTTGGGGTCTAAATGGGGATTTTTGGGTTGAAATGGGGATTTTTGGGTGATAAAAATGCGGATTTTGGTTAAAAATGGTGATTTTTGAGAGTGAGAAATGGGGATTTGGGGCAAAAATGGGGATTTTTGAGAATTAAAAATGGGGATTTTGGGGGCAAAAATGAAGATTTGGAGGGTTAAGAAATGGGGATTTTGGTTAAAAATGGCAATTTTTGACATTGGAAAATGAGGATTTTGGGGTCAAAATGGGGATTTTGGGGTTAAAAAATGGATATTTGGGGCAAAAATGGGGATTTTTGGGGGTGAAAAATGAGGATTTGGGGCAATTTGGGGCCGAAATGGGAATTTTGAGGATGAAAAATTGGGGTTTTTGGGTCAAAATGGGGATTTTTGAGAATGAAAAATGGGGATTTTGAGGGCAAAAATGAAGATTTGGAGGGTTAAGAAATGGGGATTTTGGTTAAAAATGGGGATTTTTGGAGTGAAAAATGAGGATTTGGGGCAATTTGGGGCAGAAATGGGAATTTTGAGGATAAAAAATGGAGATTTTGAGGGGAAAAATGAAGATTTGGAGGGTTAAGAAATGGGGATTTTGGTTAAAAATGGCAGTTTTTGACAATGGAAAATGGGGATTTTGGGGTCAAAATGGGGATTTTGGGGTTAAAAAAATGGATATTTGAGGGCAAAAATTGGGATTTTTGGGGTGAAAAATGAGGATTTGGGGCAATTTGGGGCCAAAATGGGAATTTTGCGGATGAAAAATGGGAATTTTTGGTAAAAAATGGGGATTTTGGGGGGTAAAAAATTGGGATTTTGGTTAAAAATGGGGATTTTTGACATTGGAAAATGGGGATTTGGGGGTAAAATTGGTGGTTTTGGGTCAAAATGGGGATTTTTGAGCAATAAAAATGGATATTTTGGGTCAAAATGGGGATTTTTCAGCAATAAAAATGGGGATTTTGGTTAAAAATGGTGATTTTGTGAATAAAAAATGGGGATTTTGAGAATGAAAAATGGGGATTTTTGAGGGCAAAAATGAAGATTTGGAGGGTTAAGAAATGGGGATTTTGGTTAAAAATGGCGATTTTTGACATTGGAAAAAGGGGATTTGGGGTCAAAATGGGGATTTTGGGGTTAAAAATGGATATTTGGGGCAAAAATGGGGATTTTTGGGGTGAAAAATGAGGATTTGGGGCAATTTGGGGCAAAAATGGGAATTTTGAGGATGAAAAATTGGGGTTTTTGGTAAAAAATGGGGATTTTGGGGGGTAAAAATGGGGATTTTGGGGTGAAAAATGAGGATTTGGGGCAATTTGGGGCCAAAATGGGAATTTTGAGGATGAAAAATTGGGGTTTTTGGGTCAAAATGGGGATTTTTGGGAATGAAAAATGGGGATTTTTGAGGGCAAAAATAAAGATTTGGAGGGTTAAGAAATGGGGATTTTAGTTAAAAATGGGGATTTTTGGGGTGAAAAATGAAGATTTGGGGCAATTTGGGGCCAAAATGGGAATTTTGAGGATGAAAAATGGAGATTTTTGATGGCAAAAATGAAGATTTGGAGGGTTAAGAAATGGGGATTTTGGTTAAAAATGGCAATTTTTGACATTGGAAAATGGGGATTTTGGGGTCAAAATGGGGATTTTGGGGTTAAAAATGGATATTTGGGGCAAAAATGGGGATTTTTGGGGTGAAAAAATGAGGATTTGGGGCAATTTGGGGCCAAAATGGGAATTTTGAGGATGAAAAATTGGGGTTTTTGGTTAAAAATGGGGATTTTTGAGAATGAAAAATGGGGATTTTGGGGGCAAAAATGAAGATTTGGAGGGTTAAGAAATGGGGATTTTGGTTAAAAATGGGGATTTTTGACATTGGAAAATGGGGATTTTGGGGTTAAAAATGGATATTTGGGGCAAAAATGGGGATTTTTGGGGTGAAAAAATGAGGATTTGGTGCAATTTGGGGCAGAAATGGGAATTTTGAGGATGAAAAATGGGAATTTTTGGTAAAAAATGGGGATTTTGGGGGGTAAAAAATTGGGATTTTGGTTAAAAATGGGGATTTTTGACATTGGAAAGTGGGGATTTGGGGTCAAAATGGCGACTTGAATTAAAAATGGTGATTTTTGAGAGTGAAAAATGGGAATTTTGGGTCAAAATGGCGATTTTTGAGCAATAAAAATGGGGATTTTGGGCAAAACTGGTAGGAAACGTCAATCAGCCCCAAAATTAGTGATTTTACCCCAAAATTGAGGCTCAAACCCCTAAAATTGACAGTTTTGAGCCCAAAAAATGATCGGAGGCAACAAAATGGTGAAAAAAAATGAAGAAAAAAGGGTAAAAATGGGGCTTTTTTTAACCAAAATCGCTCGGTTTCACCTTAAAAAAGAAACCAGGCCCCAAAAAGGGGCGGAGCTTAAATCCAAGATGGCGGACGGGGGAGGTCAAAGTCCAAAATGGCGGCCGGGTATTATGGGATGGAGGGGGATATTATGGGGTGGATGGGGGTATTATGGGATATATGGGGTATTATGGGATGGATGGGACCCCATAGACCCCATAGAGACCCATAGGGCCCCATAGAGACCCATAGGGACCCCATAGAGACCCATAGAGCCCTATAGAGCCCCATAGAGACCCCATAGAGACCCATTGAGACTCATAGAGACCCGATAGAACCCCATAAAGACCCCATAGAGCCCCATAGAACCCCTTTAAGACCCCATAGAGACCCATAGAGACCCCATAGAACCCCATAAAGACCCCATAGAGACCCATAGGGACGCATAGGGATCCATAGAGACCCCATAGAGCCCCATAAAGACCCCATAGACCCCATAGAGATCCATAGAGACCCATAGGGCCCCATAAAGACCCATTGAGACTCATAGAGACCCCATAGAAACCCCATAGAGACCCCATAGAACCCCATAAAGACCCCATAGAGACCCATAGGGACGCATAGGGACCCCATAAAGACCCCATAGGGACCCATAGAGACCCATAGAGACCCCATAGGACCCCATAGAGACCCCATAGAGCCCCATAAAGACCCCATAGAGACCCCATAGAGCCCCATAGAGACCCCATAGAACCCCATAAAGACCCCATAGAGCCCCATAGAGCCCCATAGAACCCCTTTAAGACCCCATAGACCCCATAGAGACCCATAGAGACTCATAGAGACCCCATAGAACCCCATAGAACCCCATAAAGACCCCATAGAGACCCATAGGGACGCATAGGGATCCATAGAGACCCCATAAAGACCCCATAGGGACCCATAGAGACCCATTGAGACCCCATAGAACCCCTTTAAGACCCCATAGAGCCCCATAGAGACCCATAGAGCCCGATAGAACCCCATAGAGAGCCCATAGGGATCCATAGAGACCCCATAGAGACCCATAAAGACCCCATAGACCCCATAGAGCCCCATTGAGACGCCATAGAACCCCATTGAGACCCCATAGAACCCCTTTAAGACCCCATAGACCCCATAAAACCCCATAGAACCCCATAGAGACCCCATAGAACCCCATAGAGACCCCATAGAACCCCTTTAAGACCCCATAGACCCCATAGAGCCCCATAGAGACTCATAGAGACCCCATAGAACCCCTTTAAGACCCATAGAAACCCCATAGAGACCCATAGAGACCCCATAGAACCCCATAAAGACCCCATAGAGACCCATAGGGACTCATAGGGATCCATAGAGACCCCATAGAGCCCCATAAAGACCCCATAGGGACCCATAGAGACCAATTGAGACCCCATAGAACCCCATTGAGACCCCATAGAACCCCTTTAAGACCCCATAGAGACCCATAGCCCCATAGAACCCCATAGAGCCCCCAAAAGACCCCATAGGGATCCATAGGGACCCATAGAACCCCATAAAGACCCCATAGAGACCCTATAGAGCCCCATAGAGACCCCATAGAGCCCCATAGCCCCCCATAGAGACCCCACAGTGCCCCATAGAGATCCATAGAGCCCTATAGAGACACATAGGGATCCATAGAGACCCATAGCTGCCCCATAGAGACCCATAGGGACCCATAGAGCCCCATAGAGACCCTATAGAGACCCCATAGGGACCCCATAGGGACCCCATAGGGACCCATAGAGCCCCACAGTGCCCCATAGAGACCCCATAGATACTCACAGTGCCCCATAGAGACCCCATAGATACCCATAGGGACTCCCTGCCATCCCATAATACCCCATAGTAACCCTCTGCCATGGGATGGATGGGGGGGTATTATGGGATGGATGGGGTTATAATGGGGTATTATGGGATGGCAAGGGGACCCTATGGGGCTGTATGGGGTCCCTATGGGCCTCTATGGGTCTCTATGGGCCTCTATGGGTCTCTGTGGGGTCACTATGGGTCTCTATGGGTCTCTATGGGTCTCTATGGGTCTCTATGGGTCTCTATGGGTCCCTATGGGTCTCTATGGGGTCTCTATGTGTCTCTATGGATCTCTATGGGGTCTCTATGGGGTCTCTATGGGTCCCTATGGGGCTCTATGGGTTTCTATGGGTCCCTGTGGGTCTCTATGGGCTCTCTATGGGGTCTCTATGGGGTCTCTATGGATCTCTATGGGTCCCTATGGGTCTCTATGGGGTCTCTATGGGTCTCTATGGGTCTCGATGGGTCCCTATGGGGCTCTATGGGTTTCTATGGGTCCCTGTGGGTCCCTATGGGTCCCTATGGGGTCTCTATGGGTCCCTATTGGGTCTCTATGGGCCTCTATGTGTCTCTATGGGGTCTCTATAGGGTTCTATGGGGTCTCTATGGGTCCCTATGGGTCCCTATGGGGCTCTGTGTGTCTCTATGGGTCTTTATGGGGTCTCTATGAGTCTCTATAGGGCTCTATGGGTCTCTATGGGGTCCCTATGGGTCACTATGGGGCTCTGTGTGGTCTTTATGGGGTGCCTATGGGGCTCTATAGGTCTCTATAGGGCTCTATGGATCTCTATGGGGTCTCTATGGGTATCTATAGGGCTCTATGAGTCTCTATGGAGTCTCTATGGGTCTCTATGGGATCTCTATGTGTCTCTATGGGTCCCTATGGGGTCTCTATGGGTCTCTATGTGTCCCTATGGGTCTCTATGGGTCCCTATGGGGTCTCTATAGGGCTCTATGGGGTCTCTATGGGTCTCTATGGGGTCTCTATAGGGCTCTATGGGTCTCTATGGGGTCTCTATGGGTCCCTATGGGGTCCCTATGGGCCTCTATGGGTCTCTATGGGCCTCTATGGGTCTCTATGTGTCTCTATGGTTCCCTATGGGTCTCTATGTGTCTCTATGGGGTCTCTATGGGTCCCTATGGGGTCTCTATGGGTCTCTATAGGGCTCTATGGGTCTCTATGGTTCCCTATGGGTCTCTATAGGGTCCCTATGGGGTCTCTATGTGTCTCTATGGGGTCTTTATGGGGTGTCTATGGGTCTCTATGGGTTTTGTGGGGTATTATGGCGTGTATGGTGGGGTATTATGGGATGGCAGGGGGTTATAATGGGATATTATGGGATGGCAGGGGGTTATAATGGGGTATTATGGGATGGAGGGGGGTTCTTAAGGGATGGTGGGGTCCTTTATGGGGTTTATTATGGGATGTAATGGGGTTTATGGCTGGGGATCATTATGGGATGTTCTAATGGGACCTTGTGCCCCACAGCGGCCCCATGGAGGAGGTTGTGGTGCTGACCCGAATCGTCCCGGGGGGACCCGAAAATGGAGCCCCCCATAAACCCAAACGGGGCCTGAGGGGGGAGGCCAAGGCACTGGGGGTGAGTGGGGGCCCTATGGGGATCTATGGGGCTCTATGTGTCCCTATGGGGTCTTTATGGGGTTCTATGGGGTCCCTATGTGTCCCTATGGGGTCCCTATGTGTCCCTATGTGTCCCTATGGGTCTCTATGTGTCCCTATGTGTCTCTATGTGTCCCTATGGGGTCTCTATGTGTCTCTATGGATCCCTATGTGTCCCTATGGGGTCCCTATGTATCCCTATGGGGTCTTTATGGGGTTCTATGGGGTCCCTATGGGGTCTCTATGGGGTCTTTATGGGGTCCCTATGTGTCCCTATGGGGTCTCTATGTGTCCCTATGTGTCCCTATGTGTCTCTATGGGGTCCCTATGTGTCCATATGGATCCCTATGGGGTCTCTATGTGTCCCTATGTGTCCCTATGTGTCCCTATGTGTCCCTATGGGGTCTCTATGTGTCCCTATGGGGTCCCTATGTGTCCCTATGGATCCCTATGGGGTCTTTATGGGGTTCTATGGGGTCTCTATGGGGTCCCTATGGGTCTCTATGGGTCTCTGTGGTGCTCTATGGGTCTCTATGGGGTCCCTATGGGTCTCTATGTGTCTCTATGTGTCTCTATGGGTCCCTATGGGGTCCCTATGTGTTTCTATGGGGTCTCTATGTGTCCCTATGGGGTCTCTATGGATCCCTATGGGGTCTCTATGGGGTCCCTATGGGTTTCTATGGGGTTCTGTGGGGTCTCTATGGGGTCCCTATGGGTCTCTATGGGTCTCTGTGGTGCTCTATGGGTCTCTATGGGGTCCCTATGTGTCCCTATGTGTCCCTATGGGGTCTCTATGGGGTCCCTATGTGTCCCTATGTCTCTCTATTTGTCTCTATGGGGTCTCTATGGGGTCCCTATGGGTCTCTATGTGTCCCTATGGGGTCTCTATGTGTCCTTATGTGTCCCTATGTGTCCCTATGGATCCCTATGGGGTCTTTATGGGGTTCTATGGGGTCTCTATGGGGTCCCTATGGGTCCCTATGGGTCTCTATGGGTCTCTGTGGTGCTCTATGGGTCTCTATGGGGTCTCTATGTGTCCCTATGGGGTCTCTATGGGGTCCCTATGTGTCCCTATGGGGTCTCTATGGGGTCCCTATGGGTCTCTATGGGTCCCTATGTGTCCCTATGGGGTCCCTATGGGTCCCTATGTGTCCCTATGGGGTCTCTATGGGGTCCCTATGTGTCCCTATGGGGTCTCTATGGGGTCCCTATGGGGTCTCTATGGGGTCCCTATGGGTCTCTATGGGTCCCTATGTGTCCCTATGGGGTCCCTATGGGTCCCTATGTGTCCCTATGGGGTCTCTATGGGTCTCTATGTGTCCCTATGGATTCCTATGGGGTCCTTATGGGGTTCTATGGGGTCTCTATGGGGTCTCTATGTCTCTCTATGTGTCCCTATGGGGTCCCTATGTGTCCCTATGGGGTCCCTATGGGGTCCCTATGTGTCCCTATGTGTCTCTATGTGTCCCTATGGGGTCTCTATGGGGTCCCTATGTGTCCCTATGGGGTCCCTATGTGTCCCTATGGGGTCTCTATGTGTCCCTATGTCTCTCTATGGGGTCTCTATGGGGTTCTGTGGGGTCCCTATGTGTCCCTATGTGTCTCTATGGGTCTCTATGGGGTCTCTATGGGGTCCCTATGTGTCTCTATGGGGTCTCTATGTGTCCCTATGGGTCCCTATGGGTCCCTATGTGTCCCTATATGTCCCTATATGTCCCTATGTGTCCCTATGGGGTCCCTATGAGTCCCTATGGATCCCTATGGGGTCCCTATGGGGTCTCTATGTGTCCCTATGTGTCTCTATGAGGTCCCTATGGGTCTCTATGGGTCTCTGTGGTGCTCTATGTGTCCCTATGGGGTCCCTATGTGTCCCTATGTCTCTCTATGGGGTCTCTATGGGGTCTCTATGGGTCTCTGTGGTGCTCTATGGGTCTCTATGGGGTCTCTATGGGGTTTCTATGTGTCCCTATGTGTCCCTATGTGTCTCTATGTGTCCCTATGTGTCCCTATGGGGTCTATGTGTCCCGATGTGTCTCTATGTGTCCCTATGGGGTCTATGTGTCCCTATGTGTCCCTATGTCTCTCTGTGGGGTCTCTATGGGTCTCTATGTGTCCCTATGTGTCCCTATGGGGTTCTATGGGGTCCCTATGTGTCCCTATGGGGTCTATGTGTCCCGATGGGTCCCTATGTGTCCCTATGGGGTCCCTATGTCTCTCTATGGGGTCTCTATGTGTCCCTATGTGTCCCTATGTGTCCCTATGGAGTCTATGTGTCTCTATGGGGTTCTATGGGGTCCCTATGTGTCCCTATGGGGTCTCTATGAGGTCTATGGGGTCCCTATGGGGTCGATGTGTCCCTATGTCTCTCTATGGGGTCTCTACGTGTCCCTATGGATCCCTATGGGATCTCTATGGGGTTCTATGGGGTCTCTATGGGGTATCTATAGTGTCCCTATGGATCCCTATGTGTCTCTATGGGTCCCTATGTGTCCCTATGGGGTCCCTATGGGGTCCCTATGTGTCCCTATGGATCCCTATGGGGTCTTTATGGGATTCTATGGGGTCTCTATGGGGTCTCTATGGGTCTCTATGGGTCTCTGTGGTGCTCTATGGGGTCTCTATGGGGTCTCTATATGTCCCTATGTGTCCCTATGGGGTCCCTATGTGTCCCTATGTGTCCCTATGGGCTTCTATGGGGTCTCTATGGTGTCTCTATGGGGTCCCTATGTCTCTCTATGGGGTCCCTATGTGTCCCTATGTGTCTCTATGTGTCCCTGTGGGGTCCCTATGGGTCTCTATGTGTCCCTATGGGGTCCCTATGGGGTCCCTATGTGTCTCTATGTGTCCCTATGGGGTCCCTATGGGGTCTCTATGTGTCTTTATGGGGTCCCTATGTGTCCCTATGGGGTCTCTATGTGTCCCTATGTGTCCCTATGGATCCCTATGGGGTCCCTATGGGGTCCTTATGGGGTCGCTATGGGGTCTCTATGTGTCCCTATGGGGTCCCTATGTGTCCCTATGGGTCTCTATGTGTCCCTATGTATCCCTATGGGGTCTCTATGGGGTCTCTATGGGGTCTCTATGGGTCTCTATGTGTCCCTATGTGTCTCTATGGGGTCCCTATGTGTCCCTATGGATCCCTATGGGGTCTCTATGGGGTCTATGGGGTCCCTATGTGTCTCTATGGGGTCTCTATGGGGTCCCTATGTGTCCCTATGTATCCCTATGTGTCCCTATGGGGTCCCTATGTGTCTCTATGGATCCCTATATGTCCCTATGGGTCTCTATGGGGTCTCTATGGATCCCTAGATGTCCCTATGTGTCTCTATGGGGTTCTGTGGGTCCCTATGTCTCTCTATGTGTCCCTATGTGTCCCTATGTGTCCCTATGGAGTCTATGTGTCCCTATGGGGTCTCTATGGGGTCCCTATGAGTCCCTATGGATCCCTATGGGGTCCCTATGTGTCCCTATGTATCCCTATGTGTCCCTATGGGGTCTCTATGTGTCTCTATGGGGTCTCTATGTGTCTCTATGTGTCCCTATGGGGTTCTATGGGGTCCCTATGGGTCTCTATGGGGTCTCTATGTGTCCCTATGGGGTCCCTATGTCTCTCTATGGGGTCTCTATGTGTCCCTATGGGGTCTCTATGGGGTCCCTGTGGGGTCCCTATGGGTCCCTATGTGTCCCTATGGATCCCTATGTGTCTCTATGGGATTCTGTGGGGTCTCTATGGGGTCCCTATGGGTCCCTATGGGTCTCTGTGGTGCTCTATGGGTCCCTATGGGGTCTCTATGTGTCTCTACGGGTCCCTATG
This sequence comes from Coturnix japonica, assembly GCF_054131305.1. NCBI lineage: Eukaryota > Metazoa > Chordata > Aves > Galliformes > Phasianidae > Coturnix > Coturnix japonica. The sequence continues at coordinate 385,376 of NW_028188963.1, forward strand.
TGTCCCTATGTGTCCCTATGGGGTCTCTATGGGGTCTCTATGTCTCTCTATGGGGTCTCTATGTCTCTCTATGTGTCCCTATGGGGTCTATGTGTCCCTATGGGGTCTCTATTGGTCCCTATGTGTCCCTATGGGGTCTCTATGGGTCCCTATGTGTCCCTATGGGGTCCCTATGTCTCTCTATGGGGTCCCTATGGGGTCCCTATGTGGTCCCTATGTCTCTCTATGGGGTCTCTACGTGTCCCTATGGATCCCTATGGGGTCTTTATGGGGTTCTATGGGGTCTCTATGGGGTCCCTATGGGGTCTCTATGTGTCCCTATGGTGTCTCTATGTGTCCCTATGTGCCCCTATGGGTCTCTATGGGGTTCTATGGGGTCTCTATGGGGTCCCTATGGGTCTCTATGGGGTCTCTATGTGTCCCTATGGGGTCTATGGGGTCCCTATGTGTCCCTATGGATCCCTATGGGTCTCTATGTGTCCCTATGGGTCTCTATGGGGTCTCTATGGGGTCTCTATGGGTCCCTATGTGCCCCTATGGATCCCTATGTGGTCTTTATGGGGTTCTATGGGGTCTCTATGGGGTCCCTATGTGTCCCTATGTATCCCTATGGGGTCTCTATGGGGTTTTATGGGGTCTCTATGGGGTCCCTATGGGTCTCTATGGGTCCCTATGTGTCCCTATGGGGTCTCTATGGGGTCTCTATGTATCCCTATGGGGTCTTTCTGGGGTTCTATGGGGTCTCTATGGGGTCTCTATGGGTCTCTGTGGTGCTCTGTGGGTCTCTATGGGGTCCCTATGTGTCCCTATGTGTCCCTATGTGTCTCTATGTGTCCCTATGGGTCCCTATGGGGTTCCTATGTGTCCCTATGTCTCTCTATGTGTCTCTATGGGGTCCCTATGTGTCCCTATGTGTCCCTATGTCTCTCTATGGGGTATCTATAGTGTCCCTATGGGTCTCTATGGGGTCTCTATGGATCCCTATGTGTCTCTATGGGGTTCTATGGGGTCTATGGGGTCTTTGGGGTCTCTATGTGTCCCTATGGGGTCCCTATGTGTCCCTATGGGGTCCCTATGTGTCCCTATGGGGTCCCTATGTCTCTCTATGGGTCTCTATGGATCCCTATGTGTCCCTATGTGTCCCTATGTGTCCCTATGTGTCCCTATGGGGTCCCTATGTGTCCCTATGGATCCCTATGGGGTCTTTATGGGGTTCTATGGGGTCCCTATGGGTCTCTATGGGGTCCCTATGTGTCCCTATGGATCCCTATGGGGTCTTTATGGGGTTCTGTGGGGTCTCTGTGGGGTCCCTATGTGTCCCTATGGGGTCTCTATGGGTCTCTATGGGTCCCTATGTGTCCCTATGTATCCCTATGGGGTCTTTATGGGGTCCCTATGGGGTCTCTATGGGGTCTCTATGGATCCCTATGGGGTCTCTATGGGGTCTATGGGGTCCCTATGTGTCCCTATGTGTCCCTATGGGTCCCTATGGGTCCCTGTGTTTCCCTATGGGGTCTCTATGGATCCCTATGTGTCCCTATGGGTCCCTATGGGTCCCTATGTGTCCCTATGGGGTCTCTATGGGTCTCTATGTGTCCCTATGGGGTCTCTATGGGGTCCCTATGTGTCCCTATGGGGTTCTATGGGGTCTCTATGTGTCCCTATGGGTCCCTATGTGTCTCTATGGGTCTCTACGTGTCCCTATGGATCCCTATGTGTCCCTATGGGGTCTATGGGGTCTCTATGGATCCCTATGTGTCCCTATGGGGTTCTATGTGTCCCTATGGGGTTCTATGGGGTCTCTATGTGTCCCTATGTGTCCCTATGTGTCCCTATGTGTCCCTATGGGGTTCTATGGGTCCCTATATGTCCCTATGTGTCCCTATGTCTCTCTATGGGGTCTCTACGTGTCTCTATGTGTCCCTATGTGTCCCTATGGGGTTCTATGGGGTCCCTATGTGTCCCTATGGGGTCTCTATGTGTCCCTATGGGGTCCCTATGGGTCTGTGCCCCCCAGGTGACGCAGCTGGTGCTGGGTGCCCTTCAATCCTCTTTGGGGTCGGCCCTGTTGGCGGCCCTACAGGAACCACTGAGCGCCCAACTCGGGGTCCCTGTGGGCTCCGGGCTGCTGGTAACTATGGGGCGGATATGGGGCATATAGGGTGGTTATGGGGTATATGGGGTGGCTATGGGGCGGCTATGGGGTGGGTATGGGGTGGGTATGGGGTATATGGGGTGGGTATGGGGTGGTTATGGGGTGGATATGGGGTATATGGGGTGGGTATGGGGTGGATATGGGGTGGGTATGGGGTGGCTATGGGGTGGCTATGGGGTGGATATGGGGTATATGGGGTAGTTATGGGGTATATGGGGTGGGTATGGGGCGGGTATGGGGTGGGTATGGGGTATATGGGGTGCGTATGGGGTGTCTATGGGGTATCTATGGGGTGGCTATGGGGTGGATATGGGGTATATGGGGTGGTTATGGGGTGGATATGGGGTATATGGGGTGGATATGGGGTATATGGGGTGGGTATGGGGTATATGGGGTGGTTATGGGGTGGTTATGGGGTATATGGGGTGGGTATGGGGGGGTTATGGGGGGGTTATGGGGTATATGGGGTGGTTATGGGGTATATGGGGTGGTTATGGGGTATATGGGGCGGTTATGGGGTATATGGGGCGGTTATGGGGTGGTTATGGGGTATATGGGGTGGTTATGGGGTGGTTATGGGGCGGTTATGGGGCATATGGGATGGTTATGGGGTGGCTATGGGGTATATGGGGTGGCTATGGGGTATATGGGGTGGTTATGGGGTATATGGGGCGGTTATGGGGTATATGGGGCGGTTATGGGGTATATGGGGTGGTTATGGGGCATATGGGGTGGTTATGGGGCGGTTATGGGGCATATGGGATGGTTATGGGGTGGCTATGGGGTATATGGGGTGGCTATGGGGTATATGGGGTGGGTATGGGGTGGGTATGGGGTGGGTATGGGGCGGCTATGGGGCGGGTATGGGGTGGCTATGGGGCACCTATAGGGCATATGGGGTGGCTATGGGGTGGATATGGGGTATATGGGGTGGATATGGGGTATATGGGGTGGATATGGGGTATATGGGGTGGCTATGGGGTATATGGGGTGGTTATGGGGCGTATGGGGTGGTTATGGGGCGTATGGGGTGGTTATGGGGGGGTTATGGGGCACATGGGGTGGTTATGGGGCATATAGGGTGGTTATGGGGTATATGGGGTGGCTATGGGGTGGTTATGGGGTGGGTATGGGGTGGATATGGGGCAGATATGGGGTATATGGGGTGGCTATGGGGTATATGGGGTGGATATGGGGTGGGTATGGGGTGGTTATGGGGTATATGGGGTGGTTATGGGGTAGTTATGGGGTGGTTATGGGGTATATGGGGTGGTTATGGGGTAGTTATGGGGTGGCTATGGGGTATATGGGGTGGGTATGGGGTATATGGGGTGGTAATGGGGTGGTTATGGGGTGGTTATGGGGTATATGGGGTGGTTATGGGGCGGTTATGGGGTGGATGTGGGGTGGGTATGGGGTGGTTATGGGGTGGGTATGGGGTGGGTATGGGGTGGTTATGGGGTATATGGGGTGGTTATGGGGTATATGGGGTGGGTATGGGGTATATGGGGTGGTTATGGGGTGGGTATGGGGTTATGGGGTGGTTATGGGGGGGTTATGGGGTATATGTGGTGGCTATGGGGTTATGGGGTGGATATGGGGTGGGTATGGGGTATATGGGGCATATGGGGTGGTTATGGGGTATATGGGGGGGATATGGGGTGGTTATGGGGCACTTATGGGACACTTATAGGGCGGTTATGGGGTATATGGGGTGGCTATGGGGTATATGGGGTGGGTATGGGGTGAATATGGGGTATATGGGGTGGTTATGGGGGGGTTATGGGGTATATGGGGTGGTTATGGGGTGGATATGGGGGGGTTATGGGGTATATGGGGTGGTTATGGGGTGGATATGGGGGGGTTATGGGGTATATGGGGTGGTTATGGGGTGGATATGGGGTGGTTATGGGATGGTTATGGGGTGGGTATGGGGTGGTTATGGGGTATATGGGGTGGTTATGGGGCGGTTATGGGGTACATGGGGTGGTTATGGGGTATATGGGGGGGTTATGGGGTGGCTATGGGATGGTTATGGGGTGGATATGGGGTGGCTATGGGGTATATGGGGTGGTTATGGGGTGGTTATGGGGCACATTGGGCACTTATGGGGTGGTTATGTGGTATATGGGGTGGTTATGGGGTGGGTATGGGGTATATGGGGTGGGTATGGGGTGGATATGGGGGGGTTATGGGGTGGGTATGGGGTCGATATGGGGTGGTTATGGGGCGGGTATGGGGTGGGTATGGGCTGGGTATGGGGTCGATATGGGGTGGTTATGGGGTGGGTATGGGGTGGCTATGGGGTGGGTATGGGGTGGGTATGGGGCGGTTATGGGGTATATGGGGTGGTTATGGGGTGGTTATGGGGTATATGGGGTATATGGGGTGGTTATGGGGTGGATATGGAGTGGTTATGGGGTGGTTATGGGGTATATGGGGTGGCTATGGGGTGGATATGGGGTATATGGGGTGGCTATGGGGTGGGTATGGGGGGCTTATGGGGGGGTTATGGGGCATATGGGGTATATGGGGTGGTTATGGGGTGGTTATGGGGTATATGGGGTGATTATGGGGTATATGGGGTGGATATGGGATGGTTATGGGGCAGTTATGGGGCACATTGGGCACTTATGGGGCATATAGGGTGGTTATGGGGTATATGGGGTGGCTATGGGGTGGTTATGGGGTGGGTATGGGGTGGGTATGGGGGGGTTATGGGGCATATGGGGTGGTTATGGGGTATATGGGGTGGCTATGGGGTGGTTATGGGGTGGGTATGGGGTGGGTATGGGGGGGTTATGGGGCATATGGGGTGGTTATGGGGAGGTTATTTGGCACTTATGGGGTATATGGGGTGGTTATGGGGCACATGGGGTGGTTATGGGGCACATTGGGCACTTATGGGGTGGTTATGGGGTATATGGGGTGGTTATGGGGCGGGTATGGGGTGGGTATGGGGTATATGGGGTGGATATGGGGTGGGTATGGGGTATATGGGGTGGTTATGGGGTATATGGGGTGGTTATGGGGTATATGGGGTGGTTATGGGGCATATGGGGTGGATATGGGGTGGTTATGGGGTGGATATGGGGTGGTTATGGGGTATATGGGGTGGTTATGGGGCGGTTATGGGGTATATGGGGTGGTTATGGGGCGGTTATGGGGTATATGGGGTGGTTATGGGGGGGTTATGGGGCACATTGGGCACTTATGGGGCTCTTATGGGGTGGTTATGGGGTATATGGGGTGGTTATGGGGTATATGGGGTGATTATGGGGTATATGGGGTGGATATGGGATGGTTATGGGGCAGTTATGGGGCACATTGGGCACTTATGGGGCACTTCTGGGCGGTTATGGGGTATATGGGGTGGGTATGGGGTGGTTATGGGGTGGGTATGGGGTGGGTATGGGGTGGTTATGGGGCACATGGGGTGGTTATGGGGTATATGGGGTAGTTATGGGGCGGTTATGGGGTATATGGGGTGGATATGGGGTGGATATGGGGCAGATATGGGGTATATGGGGTGGTTACGGGGTATATGGGGTAGTTATGGGTTGGTTATGGGGTATATGGGGTGGGTATGGGGTATATGGGGTGGTTATGGGGTGGGTATGGGGTATATGGGGTGGCTATGGGGCGGGTATGGGGTGGATATGGGGGGGTTATGGGGTGGTTATGGGGTATATGGGGTGGGTATGGGGTGGATATGGGGTGGCTATGGGGTATATGGGGTGGGTATGGGGTATATGGGGTGGTAATGGGGTGGTTATGGGGTGGTTATGGGGTATATGGGGTGGCTATGGGGTGGTTATGGGGTATATGGGGCGGTTATGGGGTGGGTATGGGCTGGTTATGGGGGGGTTATGGGGTGGTTATGGGGCACTTATGGGACACTTATGGGGCGCTTATGGGGTATATGGGGTGGATATGGGGTGGATATGGGGAAGATATGGGGTATATGGGGTGGTTATTGGGTATATGGGGTGGTTATGGGGTGGATATGGGGTATATGGGGTGGGTATGGGGTGAATATGGGGTATATGGGGGGGTTATGGGGTATATGGGGTGGTTATGGGGTATATGGGGTGGTTATGGGGTATATGGGGCGGTTATGGGGTATATGGGGCGGTTATGGGGTGGTTATGGGGTATATGGGGTGGTTATGGGGTGGTTATGGGGCGGTTATGGGGCATATGGGATGGTTATGGGGTGGCTATGGGGTATATGGGGTGGCTATGGGGTATATGGGGTGGTTATGGGGTATATGGGGCGGTTATGGGGTATATGGGGCGGTTATGGGGTATATGGGGTGGTTATGGGGCATATGGGGTGGTTATGGGGCGGTTATGGGGCATATGGGATGGTTATGGGGTGGCTATGGGGTATATGGGGTGGCTATGGGGTATATGGGGTGGGTATGGGGTGGGTATGGGGTGGGTATGGGGCGGCTATGGGGCGGGTATGGGGTGGCTATGGGGCACCTATAGGGCATATGGGGTGGCTATGGGGTGGATATGGGGTATATGGGGTGGATATGGGGTATATGGGGTGGATATGGGGTATATGGGGTGGCTATGGGGTATATGGGGTGGTTATGGGGCGTATGGGGTGGTTATGGGGCGTATGGGGTGGTTATGGGGGGGTTATGGGGCACATGGGGTGGTTATGGGGCATATAGGGTGGTTATGGGGTATATGGGGTGGCTATGGGGTGGTTATGGGGTGGGTATGGGGTGGATATGGGGCAGATATGGGGTATATGGGGTGGCTATGGGGTATATGGGGTGGATATGGGGTGGGTATGGGGTGGTTATGGGGTATATGGGGTGGTTATGGGGTAGTTATGGGGTGGTTATGGGGTATATGGGGTGGTTATGGGGTAGTTATGGGGTGGCTATGGGGTATATGGGGTGGGTATGGGGTATATGGGGTGGTAATGGGGTGGTTATGGGGTGGTTATGGGGTATATGGGGTGGTTATGGGGCGGTTATGGGGTGGATGTGGGGTGGGTATGGGGTGGTTATGGGGTGGGTATGGGGTGGGTATGGGGTGGTTATGGGGTATATGGGGTGGTTATGGGGTATATGGGGTGGGTATGGGGTATATGGGGTGGTTATGGGGTGGGTATGGGGTTATGGGGTGGTTATGGGGGGGTTATGGGGTATATGTGGTGGCTATGGGGTTATGGGGTGGATATGGGGTGGGTATGGGGTATATGGGGCATATGGGGTGGTTATGGGGTATATGGGGGGGATATGGGGTGGTTATGGGGCACTTATGGGACACTTATAGGGCGGTTATGGGGTATATGGGGTGGCTATGGGGTATATGGGGTGGGTATGGGGTGAATATGGGGTATATGGGGTGGTTATGGGGGGGTTATGGGGTATATGGGGTGGTTATGGGGTGGATATGGGGGGGTTATGGGGTATATGGGGTGGTTATGGGGTGGATATGGGGGGGTTATGGGGTATATGGGGTGGTTATGGGGTGGATATGGGGTGGTTATGGGATGGTTATGGGGTGGGTATGGGGTGGTTATGGGGTATATGGGGTGGTTATGGGGCGGTTATGGGGTACATGGGGTGGTTATGGGGTATATGGGGGGGTTATGGGGTGGCTATGGGATGGTTATGGGGTGGATATGGGGTGGCTATGGGGTATATGGGGTGGTTATGGGGTGGTTATGGGGCACATTGGGCACTTATGGGGTGGTTATGTGGTATATGGGGTGGTTATGGGGTGGGTATGGGGTATATGGGGTGGGTATGGGGTGGATATGGGGGGGTTATGGGGTGGGTATGGGGTCGATATGGGGTGGTTATGGGGCGGGTATGGGGTGGGTATGGGCTGGGTATGGGGTCGATATGGGGTGGTTATGGGGTGGGTATGGGGTGGCTATGGGGTGGGTATGGGGTGGGTATGGGGCGGTTATGGGGTATATGGGGTGGTTATGGGGTGGTTATGGGGTATATGGGGTATATGGGGTGGTTATGGGGTGGATATGGAGTGGTTATGGGGTGGTTATGGGGTATATGGGGTGGCTATGGGGTGGATATGGGGTATATGGGGTGGCTATGGGGTGGGTATGGGGGGCTTATGGGGGGGTTATGGGGCATATGGGGTATATGGGGTGGTTATGGGGTGGTTATGGGGTATATGGGGTGATTATGGGGTATATGGGGTGGATATGGGATGGTTATGGGGCAGTTATGGGGCACATTGGGCACTTATGGGGCATATAGGGTGGTTATGGGGTATATGGGGTGGCTATGGGGTGGTTATGGGGTGGGTATGGGGTGGGTATGGGGGGGTTATGGGGCATATGGGGTGGTTATGGGGTATATGGGGTGGCTATGGGGTGGTTATGGGGTGGGTATGGGGTGGGTATGGGGGGGTTATGGGGCATATGGGGTGGTTATGGGGAGGTTATTTGGCACTTATGGGGTATATGGGGTGGTTATGGGGCACATGGGGTGGTTATGGGGCACATTGGGCACTTATGGGGTGGTTATGGGGTATATGGGGTGGTTATGGGGCGGGTATGGGGTGGGTATGGGGTATATGGGGTGGATATGGGGTGGGTATGGGGTATATGGGGTGGTTATGGGGTATATGGGGTGGTTATGGGGTATATGGGGTGGTTATGGGGCATATGGGGTGGATATGGGGTGGTTATGGGGTGGATATGGGGTGGTTATGGGGTATATGGGGTGGTTATGGGGCGGTTATGGGGTATATGGGGTGGTTATGGGGCGGTTATGGGGTATATGGGGTGGTTATGGGGGGGTTATGGGGCACATTGGGCACTTATGGGGCTCTTATGGGGTGGTTATGGGGTATATGGGGTGGTTATGGGGTATATGGGGTGATTATGGGGTATATGGGGTGGATATGGGATGGTTATGGGGCAGTTATGGGGCACATTGGGCACTTATGGGGCACTTCTGGGCGGTTATGGGGTATATGGGGTGGGTATGGGGTGGTTATGGGGTGGGTATGGGGTGGGTATGGGGTGGTTATGGGGCACATGGGGTGGTTATGGGGTATATGGGGTAGTTATGGGGCGGTTATGGGGTATATGGGGTGGATATGGGGTGGATATGGGGCAGATATGGGGTATATGGGGTGGTTACGGGGTATATGGGGTAGTTATGGGTTGGTTATGGGGTATATGGGGTGGGTATGGGGTATATGGGGTGGTTATGGGGTGGGTATGGGGTATATGGGGTGGCTATGGGGCGGGTATGGGGTGGATATGGGGGGGTTATGGGGTGGTTATGGGGTATATGGGGTGGGTATGGGGTGGATATGGGGTGGCTATGGGGTATATGGGGTGGGTATGGGGTATATGGGGTGGTAATGGGGTGGTTATGGGGTGGTTATGGGGTATATGGGGTGGCTATGGGGTGGTTATGGGGTATATGGGGCGGTTATGGGGTGGGTATGGGCTGGTTATGGGGGGGTTATGGGGTGGTTATGGGGCACTTATGGGACACTTATGGGGCGCTTATGGGGTATATGGGGTGGATATGGGGTGGATATGGGGAAGATATGGGGTATATGGGGTGGTTATTGGGTATATGGGGTGGTTATGGGGTGGATATGGGGTATATGGGGTGGGTATGGGGTGAATATGGGGTATATGGGGGGGTTATGGGGTATATGGGGTGGTTATGGGGTATATGGGGTGGTTATGGGGTATATGGGGCGGTTATGGGGTATATGGGGCGGTTATGGGGTGGTTATGGGGTATATGGGGTGGTTATGGGGTGGTTATGGGGCGGTTATGGGGCATATGGGATGGTTATGGGGTGGCTATGGGGTATATGGGGTGGCTATGGGGTATATGGGGTGGTTATGGGGTATATGGGGCGGTTATGGGGTATATGGGGCGGTTATGGGGTATATGGGGTGGTTATGGGGCATATGGGGTGGTTATGGGGCGGTTATGGGGCATATGGGATGGTTATGGGGTGGCTATGGGGTATATGGGGTGGCTATGGGGTATATGGGGTGGGTATGGGGTGGGTATGGGGTGGGTATGGGGCGGCTATGGGGCGGGTATGGGGTGGCTATGGGGCACCTATAGGGCATATGGGGTGGCTATGGGGTGGATATGGGGTATATGGGGTGGATATGGGGTATATGGGGTGGATATGGGGTATATGGGGTGGCTATGGGGTATATGGGGTGGTTATGGGGCGTATGGGGTGGTTATGGGGCGTATGGGGTGGTTATGGGGGGGTTATGGGGCACATGGGGTGGTTATGGGGCATATAGGGTGGTTATGGGGTATATGGGGTGGCTATGGGGTGGTTATGGGGTGGGTATGGGGTGGATATGGGGCAGATATGGGGTATATGGGGTGGCTATGGGGTATATGGGGTGGATATGGGGTGGGTATGGGGTGGTTATGGGGTATATGGGGTGGTTATGGGGTAGTTATGGGGTGGTTATGGGGTATATGGGGTGGTTATGGGGTAGTTATGGGGTGGCTATGGGGTATATGGGGTGGGTATGGGGTATATGGGGTGGTAATGGGGTGGTTATGGGGTGGTTATGGGGTATATGGGGTGGTTATGGGGCGGTTATGGGGTGGATGTGGGGTGGGTATGGGGTGGTTATGGGGTGGGTATGGGGTGGGTATGGGGTGGTTATGGGGTATATGGGGTGGGTATGGGGTATATGGGGTGGTTATGGGGTGGGTATGGGGTTATGGGGTGGTTATGGGGGGGTTATGGGGTATATGTGGTGGCTATGGGGTTATGGGGTGGATATGGGGTGGGTATGGGGTATATGGGGCATATGGGGTGGTTATGGGGTATATGGGGGGGATATGGGGTGGTTATGGGGCACTTATGGGACACTTATAGGGCGGTTATGGGGTATATGGGGTGGCTATGGGGTATATGGGGTGGGTATGGGGTGAATATGGGGTATATGGGGTGGTTATGGGGGGGTTATGGGGTATATGGGGTGGTTATGGGGTGGATATGGGGGGGTTATGGGGTATATGGGGTGGTTATGGGGTGGATATGGGGGGGTTATGGGGTATATGGGGTGGTTATGGGGTGGATATGGGGTGGTTATGGGATGGTTATGGGGTGGGTATGGGGTGGTTATGGGGTATATGGGGTGGTTATGGGGCGGTTATGGGGTACATGGGGTGGTTATGGGGTATATGGGGGGGTTATGGGGTGGCTATGGGATGGTTATGGGGTGGATATGGGGTGGCTATGGGGTATATGGGGTGGTTATGGGGTGGTTATGGGGCACATTGGGCACTTATGGGGTGGTTATGTGGTATATGGGGTGGTTATGGGGTGGGTATGGGGTATATGGGGTGGGTATGGGGTGGATATGGGGGGGTTATGGGGTGGGTATGGGGTCGATATGGGGTGGTTATGGGGCGGGTATGGGGTGGGTATGGGCTGGGTATGGGGTCGATATGGGGTGGTTATGGGGTGGGTATGGGGTGGCTATGGGGTGGGTATGGGGTGGGTATGGGGCGGTTATGGGGTATATGGGGTGGTTATGGGGTGGTTATGGGGTATATGGGGTATATGGGGTGGTTATGGGGTGGATATGGAGTGGTTATGGGGTGGTTATGGGGTATATGGGGTGGCTATGGGGTGGATATGGGGTATATGGGGTGGCTATGGGGTGGGTATGGGGGGCTTATGGGGGGGTTATGGGGCATATGGGGTATATGGGGTGGTTATGGGGTGGTTATGGGGTATATGGGGTGATTATGGGGTATATGGGGTGGATATGGGATGGTTATGGGGCAGTTATGGGGCACATTGGGCACTTATGGGGCATATAGGGTGGTTATGGGGTATATGGGGTGGCTATGGGGTGGTTATGGGGTGGGTATGGGGTGGGTATGGGGGGGTTATGGGGCATATGGGGTGGTTATGGGGTATATGGGGTGGCTATGGGGTGGTTATGGGGTGGGTATGGGGTGGGTATGGGGGGGTTATGGGGCATATGGGGTGGTTATGGGGAGGTTATTTGGCACTTATGGGGTATATGGGGTGGTTATGGGGCACATGGGGTGGTTATGGGGCACATTGGGCACTTATGGGGTGGTTATGGGGTATATGGGGTGGTTATGGGGCGGGTATGGGGTGGGTATGGGGTATATGGGGTGGATATGGGGTGGGTATGGGGTATATGGGGTGGTTATGGGGTATATGGGGTGGTTATGGGGTATATGGGGTGGTTATGGGGCATATGGGGTGGATATGGGGTGGTTATGGGGTGGATATGGGGTGGTTATGGGGTATATGGGGTGGTTATGGGGCGGTTATGGGGTATATGGGGTGGTTATGGGGCGGTTATGGGGTATATGGGGTGGTTATGGGGGGGTTATGGGGCACATTGGGCACTTATGGGGCTCTTATGGGGTGGTTATGGGGTATATGGGGTGGTTATGGGGTATATGGGGTGATTATGGGGTATATGGGGTGGATATGGGATGGTTATGGGGCAGTTATGGGGCACATTGGGCACTTATGGGGCACTTCTGGGCGGTTATGGGGTATATGGGGTGGGTATGGGGTGGTTATGGGGTGGGTATGGGGTGGGTATGGGGTGGTTATGGGGCACATGGGGTGGTTATGGGGTATATGGGGTAGTTATGGGGCGGTTATGGGGTATATGGGGTGGATATGGGGTGGATATGGGGCAGATATGGGGTATATGGGGTGGTTACGGGGTATATGGGGTAGTTATGGGTTGGTTATGGGGTATATGGGGTGGGTATGGGGTATATGGGGTGGTTATGGGGTGGGTATGGGGTATATGGGGTGGCTATGGGGCGGGTATGGGGTGGATATGGGGGGGTTATGGGGTGGTTATGGGGTATATGGGGTGGATATGGGGTGGGTATGGGGTGGTTATGGGGTATATGGGGCGGGTATGGGGTATATGGGGTGGATATGGGGTGGATATGGGGCAGATATGGGGTATATGGGGTGGTTATGGGGTATATGGGGTGGGTATGGGGTGGGTATGGGGGGGTTATGGGGTGGATATGGGGTGGATATGGGGGGGTTATGGGGTGGTTATGGGGCATATGGGGTGGTTATGGGGCACTTATGGGGCGGTTATGGGGCATATGGGTTGGTTATAAGGTGGTTATGGGGTATATGGGGTGGTTATGTGGTGGTTATGGGGAGGTTATGGGGCACTTATGGGGTATATGGGGTGGTTATGGGGTGGTTATGGGGGGGTTATGGGGTGGTTATGGGGTATATGGGGTGGTTATGGGGTATATGGGGCATATGGGGTGGTTATGGGGTAGTTATGGGGTGGCTATGGGGTGGTTATGGGGTGGTTATGGGGCACCTATGGGGCATATGGGGTGGTTATGGGGTCTATGGGGTCTATGGGGTATCTATGGGGTCTATGGGGTCGCTATGGGGTCTCTATGGGGTGTCTATGGGGTCGCTATGGGGTCGCTATGGGGTCTATGGGGTCTATGGGGTCTATGGGGTGTCTATGGGGTCGCTATGGGGTCTATGGGGTGGCTATGGGGTGTCTATGGGGTATCTATGGGGTCTATGGGGTCGCTATGGGGTCTATGGGGTGTCTATGGGGTGGTTATGGGGTCGCTATGGGGTGTGACCCCACAGGTGATGGTGACGGGGGCGGTGCTGGTGGCTGCGGCTGAGAAGGACGTTGTGGGGCTGGTGAGTGGAATATAGGGGGCTATAGGGTGCTATAGGGTGCTATAGGGTGCTATAGGGTGCTATAGGGGGCCATAGGGTCCCATAGGGTGCTATAGGGTCCCATAGGGTGCTATAGGGGGCTATAGGGTGCTATATGGGGCCATAGGGTGCTATAGGGTGCTATAGGGGGCTATAGGGTGCTATGGGGTCCCATAGTGTGCTATAGGGGGCTATAGGGTGTCATAGGGTGCTATAGGGTCCCATAGGGTGCTATGGGGGGCTATAGGGGGCTATAGGGTCCCATAGGGTGCTATGGGGGGCTATAGGGTGCTATGGGGTCCCATAGGGTGCTATGGGGGGCTATAGGGTGCTATGGGGTCCCATAGGGTGCTATGGGGGGCTATAGGGGGCTATAGGGTCCCATAGGGTGCTATAGGGTGCCATAGGGTGCTGTGGGGTGCTATAGGGGGCTATAGGGTGCTATAGGGTCCCATAGGGTGCTATGGGGTGCCATAGGGGGCTATAGGGGGCTATAGGGTGCCATACGGTGCTATAGGGTCCCATAGGGTGCTATGGGGGGCTATAGGGTGCTCTAGGGTCCCATAGGGTGCTATAGGGTTCCATAGGGGGCTATAGGGTGCTATAGGGTGCTATAGGGTGCTATAGGGGGCTATAGGGTGCTATGGGGTCCCATAGGGGGCTATAGGGTGCCATAGGGGGCTATAGGGTGCCATAGGGTGCTATAGGGTGCCATAGGGTGCTGTGGGGTGCTATAGGGGGCTATAGGGTGCTATAGGGTGCTATACAGGACTATAGGGTGTCATAGGGTGCTATAGGGGGCTATAGGTGCCATAGGGTGCTATATGGGGCTATAGGGTGCTATAGGGTGCCATAGGGTTCCATAGGGTGCCTATAGGATACCATAGGGTTCCATAGGGTGCCATAGGGTTCCATAGGATACCATAGGGTTCCATAGGGTGCCCATAGGATACCATAGGGTGCCATAGGGTGCCCATAGGGTGCCATAGGGTTCCATAGGGTGCCCATAGGATACCATAGGGTGCCATAGGGTGCCCATAGGATACCATAGGGTGTCATAGGGTGCCCATAGGATACCATAGGGTGCCCATACGATACCATAGGATACCATAGGGTCCCATAGGGTCCCATAGGATTCCATAGGATATTATAGGGTTCCATAGGGTGCCCATAGGATACCATAGGGTGCCATAGGGTGCCCATAGGATTCCATAGGATATTATAGGGTTCCATAGGGTGCCCATAGGATACCATAGGGTGCCATAGGGTGCCCATAGGATACCATAGGGTTCCATAGGGTCCCATAGGATTCCATAGGATACTATAGGATACCATAGGGTTCCATAGGGTGCCCATAGGATACCATAGGGTTCCATAGGGTGCCCATAGGATACCATAGGATACCATAGGGTGCCATAGGGTGCCCATACGATACCATAGGATATCATAGGGTCCCATAGGGTTCCATAGGGTGCCATAGGATACCATAGGGTGCCCATAGGGTGCCCATAGGATACCATAGGGTTCCATAGGGTGCCCATACGATACCATAGGATATCATAGGGTCCCATAGGGTTCCATAGGGTGCCCGTAGGGTTCCATAGGGTGCCCATAGGATACCATAGGGTGCCATAGGGTGCCCATAGGATACCATAGGGTTGCATAGGATACCATAGGGTGCCCATAGGATGCCATAGGATAACATAGGGTGCCATAGGGTGCCCATAGGATACCATAGGGTGTCATAGGGTGCCCATAGGATACCATAGGGTGCCCATACGATACCATAGGATATCATAGGGTCCCATAGGGTTCCATAGGGTGCCATAGGATACCATTGGGTGCCATAGGATACCATTGGGTGCCATAGGCTTCCATAGGGTGCCCATAGGGTGCCATAGGGTTCCATAGGGTGCCCATAGGGTGCCCATAGGGTGCCCATAGGATACCATAGGGTGCCCATCGGATACCATAGGGTTACATTGGGTGCCTATAGGGTGCCCATCGGATACCATAGGGTTACATTGGGTGCCTATAGGGTGCCCATAGGATACCATAGGGTTTCATAGGGTTCCATTGGGTGCTTATAGGGTGGCAATAGGATACCATAGGGGGCCATAGGGTGCCATAGGGTGCTATAGGGCGCCCATAGGATACCATAGGGTACCATAGTATTCCATAGGGTGCCATAGGGTTCCATTGGGTGCCATAGGCTTCCATAGGGTACCATAGGGTTCCATAGGGTGCCCATAGGATACCACTGGGTGCCCATAGGATACCATAGGGTCCCATAGGATACCATAGGATACTATAGGGTCCCATAGGATACCATAGGGTCCCATAGGATACCATAGGGTGCCATAGGATACCATAGGATACCATAGGGTGCCATAGGGTGCCCATAGGGTGCCATAGGGTGCCCATAGGATACCATAGTATTCCATAGGGTTCCATATGTTCCCATTGATTCCATAGGCTCGTGCCTCGCTGGCGCTGTCGGTGCTGAGTGCTGTGGTGTCCACGCTGGCGCTGGTTCTCTATGGGGTGCTGCTGCCCCACGGCTGCGTGCGGTGCTGGACCATGGCGCCCTATATGCAGGTATGGGGCTCTATGGGGCTCTATGGGTGTCTATGGGTCTCTATGGGGTCTCTATGGATCTCTATGGGGTCTCTATGGGTCTCTATGGGGTCTCTATGGGGCTCTATGGGGTGCTGCTGCCCCACGGCTGCGTGCGCTGCTGGACCATGGCACCCTATATGCAGGTATGGGGCTCTATGGGGCTCTATGGGTCCCTATGGGTCTCTATGGGTCTCTATGGGGTCTCTATGGGGCTCTATGGGGTGTCTATGGGTCTCTATGGGTCTCTATAGGGCTCTGTGGGTCTCTATGGGGCTCTATGGGTCTCTATGGGTCTTTATGGGGTCTCTATGGGTCTCTATGGGGTCTCTATGGGTCTCTTTGGGGCTCTATGGGTCTCTATGGGTTTCTATGGGTCTCTATGGGGTGCTGCTGCCCCATGGCTGCGTGCGGTGCTGGACCATGGCGCCCTATATGCAGATATGGGGGCTCTATGGGGCTCTATGGGGCTCTATGGGTCTATATGGGTCTTTATGGACCCCTATGGGTCTCTATGGGGTCTCTATGGGCCTCTATGGGTCTCTATGGGGTCTCTATGGGGCTCTATGGGTCTCTATGGGTCTTTATGGGGTCTCTATCGGGCTCTATGGGTCTCTATGGGGCTCTATGGGTCTCTATGGGTCTTTATGGGGTCTCTATGGGTCTCTATGGGGCTCTATGGGTCCCTATGGGTCTCTATGGGGTCCCTATGGGTCTCTATTGGTCTCTATGGGGTCTCTATTGGTCCCTATGGGTCTCTATGGGTCTCTATGGGTCTCTATGGGGTCTCTATGGGGCTCTATTGGCTCTATGGGGGCTCTATGGGGCTCTATAGGGTGTCTATGGGGCTCTATGGGGTGTCTATGGGGTCTCTATGGGTCTCTATGGGTCTATATGGGTCTTTATGGACCCCTATGGGGTCTCTATGGGTCTCTATGGGTCTCTATGTGTCTCTATGTGGTCCCTATGGGTCCCTATGGGTCTCTATGTGTCTCTATGGGGTCCCTATGGGTCCCTATGGATCCCTATGGGGCTCCCCGTTGTTGGGGGCGTGGCCTAACGCTGACGTCATCAGGGGGCGGTGCTTGGCGCTCAAGCTCTTCTCTCATTGGCTACCGCCACGGAGGTGGGGCTGGCGGTGGGCGGGGCCGTAGCAGCCGGAAGAGCCCTGGTGGGGCGGGGCCAAGCGGTGAGCGACCAATGGGGAGCGGGGATTTGGAGTGGGGGGCGGGACTATGCAAATATAACGGACAATGAGGGGCGGGGCTAAGGGAGGGAGGTGGAATGCTATTGGTCGGGGGGCGGGGCTATGCAAATTTGATAATGGGGGGGGCGGGGCTTCGTGAGAGGAGCGTTTCTATTGGTCGGTGGGCGTGGCTATTGGCTTGGGGCGTGGCTAATAAATGGGGGCGGGGCTAAGGGAGAGCAGCGTTCCTATTGGCTGGAAGGTGACAATGGGGGCGGGGCTTTGTGAAGCGGGGATGGCGATTGGTGGGTTGTTGTATGACGTCATTGACCCCGCCCCCTCCTTCGCAGCCATTGGTCCTTTACCAGACGGCCCCGCCCCTCCCCGTGGCCACGCCCACTGAAGGGGCGGGGCTTGACGTGGCTCCGCCCACAGGCAGTGAGTGACCAATAAATGAACCAATCAGCGCTGGCCACGCCTCCGCCTGTTGTCCAATGGGGATGGAGGGGGGGCGGGGCTGGGTCGTAATTAGGGTCCCTATGGGGGGGGGCCATATAAGGGGTCTATATGGGGGGGGTCCATATAGGGGGTCTATATTGGGGTCTATATGGGGGTCCATATTGGGGGGGGTCTATATATGGGGGGGGTACTATATGGGGGGGTCCATATAGGGGGGTCTATATGGGGGGTCCATATTGGGGTCCATATAAGGGGGGTCCATATGGGGGGGGTCCAATATGGGGGGGGGTCTCTATAGGGGGTCTATATAGGGGGGTTCCATATGGGGTCTTTAATAGGGGGGGGTCCATATGGGGGATCCCATAGAGGGGGTCCATATTGGGGTCCCATATAAGGGGGGTCCTTATGGGGGGGGTCCATATACGGGGGTCTATATAGGGGGGGTCCATATTGGGGTCCATATTGGGGTCCATATTGGGGGGGGGTCTATATAGGGGTCCATATTGGGGGTCCATATTGGGGTTCCATATGGGGTCTTTAATGGGGGGGGTCCATATGGGTCGTCCATATTGGGGGTCCATATGGGGGGGTCCTTATGGGGGGGGGTCCTATATGGGGGGGTCCATATTGGGGGTCCATATTGGGGGGGGTCCATATTGGGGTTCCATATGGGGTCTTTAATAGGGGGGGGTCCATATGGGTCGTCCATATTGGGGGTCCATATAGGGGGGGTCTATATAGGGGGTCTATATGGGGGGGGTCTATATAGGGGTCCATATAAGGGGGGGTCCATATGGGGGGTCCATATTGGGGTCCCATATAAAGGGGGTCCATATTGGGGGTCTATATGGGGGGGTCCTATATGGAGGTGTCCTATATGGGGGGTCCTATAGGGGGTCCTATATGGGGGGTCCTATAGGGGGTCCTATAGGTGGGGTACTATAGGGGGTCCTATATGGGGGGTCCTATATGGGGGGTCCTATATGGGGGAGTCCTATAAGGGGTCCTATATGGGGGGTCCTATAGGGGGGGTCCTATATGGGGGGTCCTATATGGGGGGGTCCTATAGGGGGTCCTATATGGGGGGTCCTATAGGGGGTCCTATATGGGGGTTCTATATGGGGGGTCCTATATGGGGGGTCCTATAGGGGGGGTCCTATAGGGGGTCCTATATGGGGGGTCCTATAGGGGGGGTCCTATATGGGGGGGTCCTATATGGGGGGTCCTATAGGGGGGGTCCCATATGGGGGGGTCCTATATGGGGGGTCCTATATGGGGGGTCCTATAGGGGTTCCTATATATGGGGTCCTATATGAGGTCCTATATGGGGGGTCCTATAGGGGATCCTATATGGGGGGTCCTATAGGGGGTCCTATATGAGGGGGTCCTATAGGGGGTCCTATATGAGGGGGTCCTATAGGGGGTCCTATATGGGGGGTCCTATATGGGGGTCCTATATGGGGGGTCCTATAGGGGGGTCCTATGTGGGGTACCCTATAGGGGGGTCCTATATGGGGGGTCCTATAGGGGGTCCTATATGGGGGGATCCTATATGGGGTCCAATATGGGGGGTCCTATAGGGGGTCCTATAGGGGGGGTCCTATAGGGGGTCCTATATGGGGGGTCCTATATGGAGGGGTCCTATATGGGGGGGTCCTATATGGGGTCCTATATGGGGGGTCCTATATGGGGGGTCCTATAGGAGGGGTCCTATAGGGGATCCTATATGGGGGGTCCTATATGGGGAGTCCTATAGGGGGGGTCCTATATGGGGGGTCCTATATGGGGGGTCCTATGGGGTCCTATAGGATTCTATGGGGTCCTATGGGGCTCTATGGGGTCCTGTGGGGTCTTATGGGGCAGCTATGGGGTCCTATGGGGCTCTATGGGGTCCTATAGGATCCTATGGGGTCCTATGGGGCTCTATGGGGTCCTATGGGGTCCTATAGGATCCTATGGGGTTCTATGGGGTCCTATAGGATCCTGTGGGGCTCTATGGGGTCCTATGGGGCTCTATGGGGTCCTATGGGGCGGTTATGGGGCTCTATGGGGTGGTTATGGGGTTCTATGGGGTCCTATGGGGTCCTATGGGGCAGCTATGGGGTCCTATGGGGTCCTATAGGATCCTATGGGACAGCTATGGGGTCCTATGGGGTCCTATAGGATCCTATGGGGTCCTATGGGGCTCTATGGGGTCCTATGGGGTCCTATAGGATCCTATGGAGTCCTATGGGGTCCTATAGGGTCCTATGGGGCAGCTATGGGGTCCTATGGGGTCCTATAGGATTCTATGGGGCAGCTATGGGGTTCTATGGGGTCCTATGGGGTCCTATGGGGCAGCTATGGGGTCCTATGGGGTCCTATAGGGTCCTATGGGGCAGCTATGGGGTCCTATGGGGTCCTATAGGATCCTATGGGGTCCTATATGGGGGGGCCCTATATGGAGTCCTATAGGGGGTCCTATGGGAGGGAATCCTATAGAGGTCCCTATAGGGTCCCGGATCACGTGATCTCGTTTACACTTCAGGCCCCGCCCCCCAATCACGTGACCCGGCCATTTTCCTCTCCACGTGATCCAACACTTCCGCCTTTCCCCTCATCACGTGATTTCTCCCTTCCAACATGGCGCGGTTCTGTCCCCGCATCACGTGATCACTCCCCCCCTCCAACATGGCGCCGCTCTGATCGCGTCGCTTCGCCCTCTCCACGTGACCTCGTTTCTCTTTCCCTATTGGCCCCCAAATTCCCCCCCACCCCCGTTTCTCCCGGCGTGCATCGCGCGGCGCTCGGAGCTGGGAGAGGAAGTGAGTGGGTTCTATGGGGTCCTATGGGGTCCTATAGGATCCTATGGGGTCCTATGGGGTCCTATAGGATCCTATGGGGTTCTATGGGGCTCTATGGGGTCTTATGGGGTCCTATAGGATCCTATGGGGTCCTATGGGGTCCTATAGGATCCTATGGGGTCCTATGGGGCTCTATGGGGTCCTATGGGGCTCTATGGGGTCCTATGGGGTCCTATAGGATCCTATGGGGTTCTATGGGGTCCTATGGGGTTCTATAAGATCCTATGGGGCTCTATGGGGTCCTATGGGGTCCTATAGGATCCTATTGGGTCCTGTGGGGTCCTATGGGGCTCTATAGGATCCTATGGGGCTCTATGGGGTTCTATGGGGTCCTATAGGATCCTATGGGGTCCTATGGGGTTCTATGGGGTCCTATGGGGTCCTATAGGATCCTGTGGGGTTCTATGGGGTCCTATGGGGCTCTATAGGATCCTATGGGGTGCTATGGGGACCTTTGGGGCTCTATGGGGCTCTATGAGGCTCTATGGGGTCCTATGGGATCTTATGGGGCTCTATGGGGTCCTATGGGGTCTTATGGGGCAGCTATGGGGTCCTATGGGGCTCTATGGGGTCTTATAGGGTTCTATGGGATCCTATGGGGTCCTATAGGATCCTATGGGGTCCTATAAGATCTATGGGGCTCTATGGGGTCCTATGGGGCTCTATGGGGTTCTGTGGGGCAGCTATGTGGACCTATGGGGCTCTGTGGGGTCCTATGGGGCTCTATGGGGTCCTATGGGGCTCTATGGGGTTCTATGGGGTTCTATGGGGTCTTATGGGGCAGCTATGGGGTCCTATGGGGCTCTATGGGGTCCTATAGGATCCTATGGGGTCCTATGGGGCTCTATGGGATCCTATAGGATTCTATGGGGTCCTATGGGGCTCTATGGGGTCCTATAGGATTCTATGGGGTCCTATAGGAGTCTATGGGGTCCTATGGGGTCCTATAGGGTCCTATAGGATCCTATGGGGTCTTATGGGATCCTATGGGGTGGTTATGGGGTTCTATGGGGTGGTTATAGGGTCCTATGGGGTCCTATAGGATTCTATGGGGTCCTATGGGGCTCTATGGGGTCCTATGGGGTCCTATGGGGTCCTATAGGATCCTATGGGGCTCTATGGGGTCCTGTGGGGTCCTATAGGATCCTTTGGGGTCCTATGGGGCAGCTATGGGGTCCTATGGGGCAGCTATGGGGTCCTATGGGGCTCTGTGGGGTCCTATAGGATCCTATGGGGTCCTATGGGGTCCTATGGGGTCCTATAGGATCCTATGGGGCTCTATGGGGTCCTATGGAAACCTATGGGGTCCTATGGGGTCTTATGGGGCTCTGTGGGGTCCTATGGGGTCTTATGGGGTCCTATGGGGTCCTATAGGATCCTATGGGGTCTTATAGGGTTC
The DNA here is from genome assembly GCF_054131305.1 of Coturnix japonica. Classification (NCBI taxonomy): domain Eukaryota; kingdom Metazoa; phylum Chordata; class Aves; order Galliformes; family Phasianidae; genus Coturnix; species Coturnix japonica. The sequence continues at coordinate 407,756 of NW_028188963.1, forward strand.
TATGGGATCCTATGGGGTCCTATAAGATCCTATGGGGCTCTATGGGGTCCTATGGGGCTCTATGGGGTCCTATGGGGTCCTATAGGATCCTATGGTGTTCTATAGGGCTCTATGGGGTCCTATAGGATCCTATGGGGTCCTATGGGGTCCTATAGGATTCTATGGGGTCCTGTGGGGCTCTATGGGGACCTACGGGGTCCTATAGGATCCTATGGGGCTCTATGGGGCTCTATGGGGTTCTATGGGGCTCTATGGGGTCCTATAGGATCCTATGGGGTCCTATGGGGTTCTATGGGGCGGTTATAGGGTTCTATTGGGTCCTATAGGATCCTATGGGGTCTTATGGGGCCCTATAGGGTCCTATGGGGCAGCAGTGGGGCTCTATGGGTTCCTATGGGACGGTTATGGGGCTCTATGGGGTCCTATAGGATCCTATGGGGCTCTATGGGGTCCTATGGGGCTCTATAGGGTCCTATGGGGTTCTATGGGGCAGCTATGTGGTCCTATGGGGCTCTGTGGGGTCCTATGGGGTCCTATAGGATCCTATGGGGTCCTATGGGGCTCTATGGGGTCCTATGGGGTGGCTATGGGGTGTCTATGGGGTGGTTATGGGGTGTCTATGGGGCAGTTATGGGGTGTCTATGGGGTGGCTATGGGGTGTCTATGGGATGGTTATGGGGTGTCTATGGGGTGGCTATGGGGTGTCTATGGGATGGTTATGGGGTGTCTATGGGGCAGCTATGGGGTGTCTATGGGGTGGTTATGGGATGTCTACGGAGCAGCTATGGGGTGTCCAAGGGGTGGCTATGGGGTATCTATGGGGCGGTTATGGGGTGTCTATGGGGTGGTTATGGGGTGTCTATGGGGCACTAATGGTGTTTCTATGGGGCGCCCCATAGGATGAACCTGGAACGTGTTTCCAATGAGGACAAACTGCGGCTGTGCCGGAAATACTACCTGGGTGAGCCCCATAGCGACCCATAGAGACCCATAGAGACCCATAGAGACCCTATAGAGAACCATAGGGACCCCATAGCGACCCATAGAGACCCATAGCGACCCATAGAGACCCTATAGGGACCCATAGAGACCCATAGCGACCCATAGAGACCCTAGAGAGAACCATAGGGACCCCATAGAGACCCATAGAGACCCTATAGAGACCCATAGAGACCCATAGGGACCCATAGAGACCCCATAGCGACCCATAGAGACCCATAGGGACCCATAGAGACCCATAGAGACCTATAGGGACACATAGAGACCCATAGAGACCCATAGAGACCCCATAGAGACCCATAGGGACCCATAGAGACCCATTGGGACCCATAGAGACCCTATGGGGACCCATAGAGACCCATAGAGACACATAGAGAACCACAGGAACCCATAGGGACCCATAGAGACCCATAGAGACCCTATAGAAACCCCATAGGGACCCATAGAGACCCATAGAGACCCATAGGGACCCATAGCGACCCCATAGAGACCCATAGAGACACATAGAGACCCATTGGGACCCATAGAGACCCATAGAGACCCATAGTGACCCATAGAGACCCTATAGAGACCCTATAGAGACCCCATTGGGACCCATAGAGACCTATAGAGAGCCTATAGAGACCCATAGAGATCCATAGAGACCCTATAGAGACCCATAGAGACCCCATAGAGACCTATAGGGACCCATAGAGACCCATAGAGACCCATAGAGACCCCATAGAGACCCTATAGAGACCCATAGAGAACCATAGAGACCCATAGGGACCCCATAGGGACCCATAGAGACCCATAGGGACCCATAGGGACCCCAAATCCCCCCATAGCCCCCCCAGGACCCCAATACCCCCCTATACCCCCCCCCCAGAACCCCATAACCCCCCCAGGTCCCCATAACTCCCCATAGACCCCCCCAGGACCCCCAGGACCCCCCCAGGACCCCCATAGACCCCCATAAGCCCCCCAAAAGACCCCTATAACTCCCCATGGACCCCCATTACCCCCCATAGACCCCCCCAGGTCCCCCATAACTCCCCATAGACCCTCCCAGGACCCCCAGATCCCCCCCAGGACCCCCATAACTCCCCATAGACCCCCCCAGGACCCCCATAGACCCCCATACCCCCCCCCCAGGACCCCTATAACCCCCCAAATCCCCCCAGGACTCCCATAGACCCCCCCAGGACCTCCATAACCCCCCCAGGGCCCCCAGATCCCCCCCAGGACCCCCATAGATCCCCATAAGCCCCCCCATGGACCCCCCCAGGTCCCCCATAGACCCCCATAAGCCCCCCCCAAAGACCCCCAGGACCCCCATAAATCCCCAGGACCCCCATAGATCCCCATAGCCCCCCCAGGACCCCAATAACCCCCTATAACCCCCCCGCAGGACCCCCATAGACCCCCATAAGCCCCCCCCAAAGACCCCCAGGACCCCCATAGCCCCCCCATAGCTCCCCCCAGGACCCCCATAGACCCCAATAATCCCCCCATAGCCCCCCGAGGACCCCCATAGACCCCCATAAGCCCCCCCATAGCCCCCCCAGGATCCCCAATTCCCTCCCATAGACCCCCAGGACCCCCATAAGCCCCCCGGGACCCCCAGATCCCCCCCAGGACCCCCATAGGCCCCCCATAGACCCCCATAGACCCCCTCCAGGACGCCCATAGAACCCCATAGCCCCCCCAAAAGACCCCCATAACTCCCCATAGACGCCCCCAGGACCCCCATAGACCCCCATAAGCCCCCAAAAGACCCCCAGGATCCCCATAGACCCCCATAAGACCCCCCAGGACCCACATAGACCCCCATAACCCCCCCCCCCCCCCCAGGACCCCAATAGCCCCCATAAGCCCCCCCAAAGACCCCCATAACTCCCCATAGACCCCTCCAGGACCCCCATAGACCCCCATAAGACCCCCCAGGACCCACATAGACCCCCATAACCCCCCCCCCCCAGGACCCCAATAGCCCCCATAAGCCCCCCAAAGACCCCCATAACTCCCCATAGACCCCTTCCAGGACCCCCATAGACCCCCATAAGACCCCCCAGGACCCACATAGACCCCCATAACCCCCCCCCCCCCCAGGACCCCAATAGCCCCCCATAAGCCCCCCAAAGACCCCCATAACTCCCCATAGACCCCTCCAGGACCCCCATAGACCCCATAAGCCCCCCATAGACCCCCATGACCACCCCATAACCCCCCCCATTGCCCCCCCAGGACCCCCATAAACCCCCCCCCCAGCACCCCTATAACCCCCCAAAGACCCCCCCAGGACCCCCATAACTCCCCATAGACCCCCCCAGGACCCCATAACCCCCCCAGGACCCCCAGATCCCCCCAAGGACCCCCATAGGCCCCCCATAGACCCCCATAGACCCCCTCCAGGACGCCCATAGAACCCCATAGCCCCCCAAAAGACCCCCATAACTCCCCATAGACGCCCCCAGGACCCCATAGACCCCCATAAGCCCCCCAAAAGACCCCTATAACTCCCCATGGACCCCCATTACCCCCCATAGACCCCCCCAGGACCCCCAGGACCCCCATAACCCCCCCAGGACCCCCATAGACCCCCATACCCCCCCCCAGGACCCCAATAGCCCCCCCATAAGCCCCCCCAGAACCCCATAACCACCCCCATAGCCCCCCCAGGACCCCCATTACCCCCCCAGGACCCCCATAGACCCCCATAAGCCCCCCCATAGCCCTCCCCAGGACCCCCATTACCCCCCCAGGACCCTCATAACTCCCCATAGAACCCCCCCAGGAACCCCCATAGACCCCATAGCCCCCATCCAGGACCCCATACCCCCCCAGGACCCCCATAGACCCCCATAATCCCCCCATAGCCCCCCCAGCACCCCTATAACCCCCCCATAGACCCCCCCAGGCCCCCCATAGACCCCCCCCAGGACCCCAATATCCCCCCCATAGCCCCCCCAGGACCCCCATAACTCCCCATAGACCCCCCCATAGCCCCCCCCAGGACCCCCCAAATCCCCCCGAAGACCCCAGGACCCCCAGATCCCCCCCAGTACCCCCATAGACCCCCATAACTCCCCATAGACCCCCATAAGCCCCCCCCCAGGACCCCAGGACCCCAATACCCCCCTATAACCCCCCCCCCAGAACCCAATAACCACCCCATAACCCCCCCAGGACCCGCAGAGACCCCCAGAGACCCCCATAACCTCCCCCCATAGACCCCCCCAGGACCCCTAAAGAACCCCAGGACCCCCATAAGCCCCCCCAGGACCCCCATAACCACCCCATAACTCCCCATAGACCCCCCCAGGACCCCCCCATAAACCCCCACAGGACCCCCATAAGCCCCCAGGACCCCCATAACTCCCCATAGACCCCCCCAGGACCCCCATAACTCCCCATAGACCCCCCCAGGACCCCCATAGACCCCCATAGCCCCCATCCAGGACCCCCATACCCCCCCAGGACCCCCATAGACCCCCATAATCCCCCCATAGCCCCCCCAGCACCCCTATAACCCCCCATAGACCCCCCCAGGACCCCCATAGACCCCCCCAGGACCCCAATATCCCCCCCATAGCCCCCTCAGGACCCCCATAACTCCCCATAGACCCCCATAAGCCCCCCCCCGGACCCCAATACCCCCCTATAACCCCCCCCCAGAACCCAATAACCACCCCATAGCCCCCCCAGGACCCCCAGAGACCCCCATAACCCCCCCCCATAGACCCCCCAGGACCCCTAAAGAACCCCAGGACCCCATAAGCCCCCCCAGGACCCCCATAACCACCCCATAACTCCCCATAGACCCCCCAGGACCCCCATAGACCCCCCCCCAGGACCCCAATATCCCCCCCATAGCCCCCTCAGGACCCCCATAACTCCCCATAGACCCCCCCAGGACCCTTATAACCCCCCAAGGACCCCCATTACCCCCCCATAGACCCTCATAAGCCCCCCATAGAACCCCATAACCACCCCATAACCCCCCCAGGACCCCCATTACCCCCATAAACCCCCCAGGACCCCCATAGACCCCCATAGCCTCCCCCCAGGACCCCCATAGACCCCCATAAGCCCCCCAGAACCCCATAACCACGCCTTACCCCCCAAGGACCCCCATAGACCCCCCAGGACCCCCATAGCCCCTCCAGGACCCCCATAACTCCCCATAGACCCCATAAGCCCCCCCATAGCCCCCCCCAGGACCCCCATAACTCCCCATAACCCCCCCCATAGCCCCCCAGGACCCCCATAGCCCCCCCAGGACCCCCATAGACCCCCATAACCCCCCCCCATAGCCCCCCCAGGACCCCCCCCCCCCTTTATTAACCTCCCCCCCCCCCCAATCCAGGGGGCTTCGCTCTGCTGCCCTTCCTGTGGCTGGTGAACGTGCTGTGGTTCTTCAGGGAGGCTTTTATGGCCCCCCCGTATGGGCAGCAGCCCTCATCAAGACATGTATGTTGGGGGGGTCCTGGGGGGGGTTATGGGGGTTATGGGGGTCCTGGGGGGGGATTTGGGGGGCTTATGGGGGACTATGGGGTGTTATGGGGGTCCTGAGGGGGCTATGGGGGTCTTGGGGGGGGGTTATAGGGTCCTGGGGGGGCCTGGGGAGGTTATGAGGGTCCTGAGGGGGATTTGGGGGTCCTGGGGGGTCTATGGGGGGGGCTATGGGGGGTTATGGGGGTCCTGGAGGGGGCTATGGGGGTCCTGGGGGGCTATGGGGGTCCTGAGGGGGATTTGGGGGTTCTGGGGGGCTATGGGGGTCTATGGGGGGGCTTATGGGGGTCCTGGGGGGGCTATGGGGGATATGGGGGTCCTGGGGGGGGTCTATGGGGGGCTATGGGGGTCCTGGGGGGGGTTATAAGGGTCCTGGGGGGGTCCTAGGGGGGGTTATGGGGTCCTGGGGGGGGCTATGGGGGTTATAGGGGGCTATGGGGGTCCTGGGGGGGGATTTGGGGTCCTGGGGGGGGCTTATATGGTCCTGGGGGGGGCTTATGGGGGTCCTGGGGGGGGTTATAGGGGGGATATGGGGGTCCTTGGGGGGGTTATGGGGGTCGTGGGGGGGGCTATGGGGGGTATTTGAGGGTCCTGGGGGGGGCTATGGGGGTCCTGAGGGGCTATGGGGGGGTTATGGGGGTCCTGGGGGGGATATGGGGGGAGTATGGGGGTTATAAGGGTCCTGGGGGGGATATGGGGGGTTATGGGGGTCCTGGGGGGGTCTGTGGGGGTGTTATGGGGGTTATGGGGTTCCTGGGGGGGTCCTGGGGGGGTTAATGGGAGGCTATGGGAGTCCTGGGGGGATATGGGGATCCTGGAGGGGGCTATGGGGGTCCTGGGAGGGGCTATGGTGGGATATGGGGGTCCTGGGGGGGATTTGGGGGGGTTATGGGGGTTTTGGGGGGGGCTATGGGGGGTTATGGGGGTCCTGGGGGGGGCTATGGGGGTCCTGGGGGGGCTATGGGGGTCCTGGGGGGGGCTGTGGGGGGGCTATGGGGGCTTATGTGGGGTCCTGGGGAGCGATTTGGGGTCCTGGGGGGGGCTATGGGGGCTATAGGGGTCCTGAGGGGGCTATGGGGGGTTATGGGGGTCTATGGGGGGGATTTGGGGTCCTGGGGGGGGCTTACATGGTCCTGGGGGGGGGTTATGAGGGGGCTATGGGGGACCTGAGGGGGCTATGGGGTCCTGGGGGGGGATTTGGGAGTCCTGGGGGGCGCTATGGGGGCTATGGGGGTCCTGGAGGGGTAATGGGGGTCCTGGGGGGGCTATGGGGGCTATGGGGGTCTATGGGGGGTTATGGGGGTCCTGGGGGGGTCTATGGGGGGCTATGGGGGTCCTGGGGGGGGTTATGGGGGTCCTGGGGGGGGCTATGGGGGGCTATGGGGGTCCCTGGGTGGGGTTATGGGGGGCTATGGGGACTGGGGGGGATATGGGGGGCTATGGGGGGGATTATGGGGGTCCTGGGGGGGTTATGAGGGTCCTGGGGGGGCTATGGGGGGTTATGGGGTTCCTGGGGGGGTCCTGGGGGGGATTTGGGATCCTGGGGGGCTGTGGGGGGATATGGGGGTCCTGGGGGGTCTATGGGGGGTTATGGGGGTCCTGGAGGGGATTTGGGGGGTTATGGGGGTCCTGAGGAGGCTATGTGAGGCTATAGAGGGTCTATGGGGGGGGCTATGGGGGGTTATGGGGGTGTTATGGGGGGCTATGGGGGGTTATGGGGGGGATATGGGGGGCTTTGGGGGGGTTATAAGGGTTCTGGGGGGGGATTATAGGGGGGTATTGGGGTCCTGGGGGTGTTATGGGGGTCCTGGGGGGGATATGGGATCCTGGAGGGGGGTTATGGGGGTCCAGAGGGGCTATGGGAGGGGGTATGGGGGTCCTGGGGGGGTTATAAGGGTCCTGGGGGGGCAATGGGGGGGTTATGGGGGTCCTGGGGGGGCTATGGGGGTCCTGGGGGGAGATGTGGGGGGGATATGGGGGGCTATGGGGGGGATTATGGGGGTCCTGGGGGGTTGTGAGGGTCTTGGGGGGGTTATAAGGGTCCTGGGGGGCAATGGGGGGGTTATGGGGGTCCTGGGGGGGGATATGGGGGGGATTTGGGGTCCTGGGGGGGGCTTACATGGTCCTGGGGGGGGGTTATGGGGGGCTATGGGGGTCCTGCGGGGGCTATGGGGGTCCTGGGGGGGGGATTTGGGGGTCCTGAAGGGGGCTATGGGAGCCTATAGAGTGTCTATGGGAGGGATATGGGGGTCCTGGGGGGGTTATGGGGGTCCTGGGGGGGTTATAAGGGTCCTGGGGGGGTCTTAGGGGGGGTTATGGGGTTCCTGGGGGGGTCCTGGGGGGGCTATGGGGGGTTATGGGGGTCCTGGGGGGGATATGGGGGGTGTTATGGTGGTCTTGGGGGAAATTGGGGGCTATAGGGGTCCTGGGGGGGCTATGGGGGTAATGGGGGTCCATGGGGAGTTATAGGGTCTTTTGGGGGGCTTATGGGGGTCCTGGGGGGATTTGGGGGGGGTTATGGGGGTCCTGGGGGGGATTTGGGGGGTTATGGGGGTCTGGGAGGGTTATGGGGTGGTATGGGGTTCTGGGGGGGTTATAGGTGAGTATTGGGGTCCTGGGGGTCTATGGGGGGTCTATGGGGGTCCTGGGGGGACGTCTCTATGGGTCCCTATTGGGTATTTATGGGATCTATGGGGTCTCTATGGGATCTATGGGGTCTCTATGTATCTCTATGGGATCTATGGGGTCTCTATGGGATCTATGGGGCCTCTATGGGATCTATGGGGTCTCTATGTATCTCTATGGGATCTATGGGGTTTTTATAGGATCTATGGGGTCTCTATGTATCTCTATGGGATCTATGGGGTTTTTATAGGATCTATGGGGTCTCTATGGATCTATGGGGTCTCTATGTATCTCTATGGATCTATGGGGTCTTATGGGATCTATGGGGTCTCTATGTATCTCTATGGGGTCTATGGGGTCTCTATGGGATCTATGGGGTCTCTATGGGATCTATGGGGTCTCTATGTATCTCTATGGGATCTATGGGGTCTCTATGGGATCTATGGGGTCTCTATGGGATCTATGGGGTCTCTGTATCTCTATGGGATCCAAGGGGTCTGTATGGGATCTATGGGGTTTCTATAGTCTCTATGGGATCTATGGCTCATTATAGGGTTTCTATGGGATCTCTGGGTCCTTATGGGGTCTCTATGGGATCTATGGGCTTCTATGGGATCTATGGGGTCTCTATGGGATCTCTGGGTCCTTTAGGGTTTCTATGGGATCTGTGGGTCTTTATAGGGTATCTATGGGATCTATGGGGTCTGTAGGGTCTCTATGGGATTTATGGGTTTCTATGGGATTTCTGGGTTCTTATAGGGTCTCTATGGGATCTCTTGCACTCTATGGGGTCTCTATGGGATCTGTGGGTCCTTATGGGTCTATGGGTCCCTATGGGACTTCTGGGTTCTTATAGGGTCTCTATGGGTTTTATGGGGTTTCTATGGGATCTCTGGGTCTCTATGGGATCTATGGGGTCTCTATGTATCTCTATGGGATCTATGGGGTCTCTATGTATCTCTATGGGATCTATAGGTCCCTATGGGGTCTCTATAGGATCTATGGGGCCATAATCCCCCCCCTAACCCCATATATTTCCCCATTGCAGACGTGCGCCGCTCCCTGCTGGGTGTGTGTGTGTGGGGGCTGCTATTGGGGTCTATGGGGTCTCTATGGGATCTATGGGGTCTCTATGTATCTCTATGGGATCTATGGGGTCTCTATGGGATCTATGGGGTCTCTATGGGATCTATGGGGTCTCTATGTATCTCTATGGGATCTGTGGGTCTCTATGAGATCTATGGGGTCTCTATGGGATCTATGGGGTCTCTATGGGTCTCTATGGGGTCTCTATGGGTCTCTATGGATCTATGGGGCCTCTATGGGATCTATGGGGCCTCTATGTATCTCTATGGGATCTATGGGGTCTCTATGGGATCTATGGGGTCTCTATGGTTTCTCTATGGGATCTATGGGGTCTCTGTGGGATCTATGGGGTCTCTATGGGATCTATGGGGTCTCTATGTATCTCTATGGGATCTATGGGGTCTCTATGGGATCTATGGGGTCTCTATGGGTCTCTATGGGATCTATGGGGTCTCTATGTATCTCTATGGGATCTATGGGGTCTCTATGGGCTCTATGGGGTCTCTATGGGATCTATGGGGTCTCTATGGGACCCAAGGGGTCTGTATGGGATCTATGGGGTTTCTATAGTCTCTATGGGATCTATGGCTCGTTATAGGGTTTCTATGGGATCTCTGGGTCCCTTATGGGGTCTCTGTGGGATCTATGGTGTCTCTATGTGTCTCTGGGTCCTTATGGGGTTTCTATGGGATCGATGGGGTTTCTATGGGATCTATGGGGTCTCTATGGGATCTATGGGGTCTCATAGGGTCTCTATGGGATCAATGGGTTTCTATGGGGTTTCTATGGGATTTATGGGATCTATGGGGTCTCTATGGGATCTATGGGGTCTCATAGGGTCTCTATAGGGATCTATGGGATCTTTATGGGATCTGTGGGTCCTTATAGGGTCTCTATGGGATCTATGGGATTTCTGTGGTCTCTATGGGATCTATGGGTCTTTATGGGGTCTCTATGGGATTTATGGGGTCTCTATGTATCTCTATGGGATCTATGGGGTCTCTATGTATCTCTATGGGATCTATAGGTCCCTATAGGGTCTCTATAGGATCTATAGGGTCTCTATAGGATCTATGTGTCCCCCTAACCCTCTATCTCTCCCCATTGCAGACGTTCGCCGCTCGCTGCTGGGTGTGTGTGTGTGGGGGCTGCTATTGGGGTCTATGGGGTCTCTATGGGATCTATGGGGTCTCTATGTATCTCTATGGGATCTATGGGTCTCTATGTGTCTCTGGGTCCTTATAGGGTCTCTACAGGATCTCTGGGTTTCTATGGGATTTATGGGGTCTCTATAGGATCTATGGGTTTCTATGGGATCTCTGGGATTTCTATGGGATCTATGGGGTCTCTATAGGATCTATGGATCTCTATGGGGTCTCTGGGTTCCTATGGCTCTATGGGGTCTCTATAGGATCTATGGGTCTGTATGGGGTCTATGGGTTTCTATGGGATCTCTGGGGTCTCTATGGGATCCAAGGGGTCTCTATAGGATCTCTGGGTCTCTATGGGATCTATGGGGTCTCTATGTATCTCTATGGGATCTGTAGGTCCCTATAGGGTCTCTATGGGCTCTATGGGGTCTCTATGTATCTCTATGGGATCTATAGGTCCCTATAGGATCTATAGGGTCTCTATAGGATCTATGGGTCCCCCTAACCCTATATCTCTCCCCATTGCAGACGTTCGCCGCTCGCTGCTGGGTGTGTGTGTGTGGGGGGCTGCTATTGGGGTCTATGGGGTCTCTATGGGATCTATGGGGTCTCTGTATCTCTATGGGATCTATGGGGTCTCTATGGGATCTATGGGGCCTCTATGTATCTCTATGGGATCTATGGGGCCTCTATGTATCTCTATGGGATCTATGGGGTCTCTATGTATTCTCTATGGGATCTATGGGTCTCTATGTATCTCTATGGGATCTATAGGTCCCTATAGGGTCTCTATAGGATCTATAGGGTCTCTATAGGATCTATGGGTCCCCCTAACCCCATATATTTCCCCATTGCAGACGTTCGCCGCTCTCTGCTGGGTGTGTGTGTGTGGGGGCTGCTATTGGGGCTGTGGGTGGGGGCGTTTCAGAGCCGCCGTGGGGAGTGGGGGGCTCTGGGGGAACGGCTGGCGTTTACATTGCCATTAGGGACCCCATAGGGAGACCCCCCCCCATTAAAGGGACCCCACCCCCATTAAAGGGACCCCCCCCTTAAAGGAGGACCCCCCCTTTATGGGACCCCCCCCTTCCATTTAAGACCCCCCCCCCCAACCCAAAGACCCCCCCCTTAAAGGAGACCCCCCCCCTTAAAGGAGACCCCCCCCCCTTAAAGGAGGGACCCCCCCTTTATGGGACCCCCCCTTCCATTTAAGACCCCCCCCCCCAACCCAAAGACCCCCCTTAAAGGAGACCCCCCCCCATTAAAGGAGACCCCCCCCCCATTAAAGGGACCCCCCCCAACCCAAAGACCCCCCCATTTAAATGAGACCCCCCCCAACACAAAGACCACCCCCCTTAAAGGAGACCCCCTACCCCTTAAAGGAGACCACCCCCCTTTAAATGAGACCCCCCCCAACACAAAGACCCCCCCCTTTAAATGAGACCCCCCCCCCCCAACACAAAGACCCCCCCTTTAAATGAGACCCCCCCCAACACAAAGACCCCCCCCTTAAAGGAGACCCACCCCCCTTAAAGGAGATCCCCCCCCAACACAAAGACCCCCCCCTTTAAATGAGACCCCCCCCCAACACAAAGACCCCCCCCCCCTTAAAGGAGACCCCCCCCCATTAAAGGGACCCCCCCCAACACAAAGACCCCCCCCTTTAAATGAGACCCCCCCAACACAAAGACCCCCCCCCTTAAAAGAGACCCCCCCCAACCCAAAGACCCCCCCCTTTAAATGAGACCCCCCCCCCAACACAAAGACCCCCCCCTTTAAATGAGACCCCCCCCAACCCAAAGACCCCCCCCACCTTAAATGAGATACCCCCTTAAAGGAGACCCCCCCCTTCCATTAAAGACCCCCATTAAAAGACCCCCCCCCTCTTAAAGGGGCCACCCTTTAAAGGACCCCCCCCCATTAAAGGACCCCTTAAAGGACCCCACATTAGAGAGCCCCCCCTCCCCCCCTTAAAGGAGACCCACCCCCAACACAAAGACCGCCCCCTTTAAAGGGACCCCCCTTTAAAGGAGATCCCCCCCCCTTCCATTAAAGACCTCCCCCCCTTTAAAACCCCCCCCTTTAAAGGGCCCCCCCAACCCTTAAAGGAGACCCCCCCCTTCCATTAAAGACCCCCCCCATTAAAGGAGACCCCCCCTTAAGGGGATCCCACCCCTTAAAGGAACCCCCCCTCCCCCCCTTAAAGGACCCCCCCCCTTAAAGGAGACCCCCCCCCCCCTTTAAAGGACCCCCCCCACCCCTTAAAGGAGACCCCCCCCTTAAAGGATCCCTACACTTAAAGGAGACCCCCCCCCCCTTCCATTAAAGACCCCCCCCTTAAAGGAGAACCCCCCCCCATAGAGGACCTCCCCTTTAAAGGAAACCCCCCCCTTAAAGGAGACCCCCCCCCTTAAAAGAGACCCCCCCCCACCCCTTAAAGGACCCCCCCCCCCAAAAGGACCCCCCCCAAACCTAAAGGACCCCCCCCCAAATCGATCCCCCCCTACAATGGGGACCCCCCCCCCCATAAGACCACCCTGAGACCCCCCCGCAAAAAGACCCCCCCCCCCAAATAAAGGGACCCCCCCCCCCCAAAGCAGCCGCCCCCACCCACGAAGACCTGGAGGAGACTGCAGGTATGAATGGGGGGGGGGGCATTAATTAATGGGGGGGGGCATTAATTAATGGGGGGGGGGGTTAATTAATACTGGGGGGTCCTTAATATTGGGGGGGTCTTTAATAATGGGGGCATTAATAATGGGGGGGCATTAATTAATGGGGGGGGGGTTAATTAATACTGGGGGGTCCTTAATACTGGGGGGGGTCCTTAATATTGGGGGGGTCCGTAATATTGGGGGGGCCATTAATTAATGGGGGGGTCCCTATTATTGATGGGGGGGGTCATTATTGGGGGGGGGTCCTTATTATTGGGGGGGTCTTCAATACTGGGGGAGGTCCCTATTATTGATGGGGGGGCCTTATTATTGGGGGGGGGCTTAATATTGAGGGGGGGTCCTTAATAATGGGGGGGTCTTTATTATTGAGGGGGGGGCATTAATATGGGGGGGGGTCCTTATTATTGGGGGGGGCATTAATATGGGGGGGTCCTTAATAATGGGGGGGGTCATTAATAATGGGAAGGTTATTAATAATGGGGGGGGGGCATTAATAATGGGGGGCTCCATAATAGTAAGTGCCTAATTAATATTCATAAGGGACTAATTAATATTCATAAGGGTTTCATTAGCCCAAAGTATCGATTAGTATTCAGACTGGGCTCATTAATATTCAGAGGGGTCCGTAAATATTCAGAATAGGGTCATTAATATTCATAACAAGGCCATCAGTATTCAGAGTGCTCATTAATATTCATAAGGGCTTCAGCAATATTCAAAGAGCTCATTTAATATTCAGAGGGAAATATTAACATTCAAATATAACTATTAATATTCAAAAGGATCGTTAATATTCATATGGGCTCATTAATATTCAAGGGCTCTTCTTATTGGGCAATTGCTCTAATTAATATTAATATTACTGTGTCTTTAATAACAACAGAAAGAAATAATAGAATAATTAACGCTAATAATTATTAATCCCGCCCCTTTTTTTTCCCACCAATAGGATTAAGCATTAAGATCGGCTCCACCAATAGGATTCGTCCCACCAATAGGATTCATTCCCACGCCGCCGCCTCTTTTTTATGAATGAACAATAAACCCTCCAGGCCACGCCCCCTTTTACTCCCCTCACCCAATCAGCGCCGAGCTCCATTGTGACGTCACACCCACATTATACTACGGGGGGCGGGGGGAAGAAAGGAGGGATCCTATTGGCTGGGAGCGAGCGGGAGGGCGGGGATAAGGGTGAAAGGGAGGCGCTGATTGGTTGGTTTTACTGTCGCTCGTATGGCGCTGCTGTGGGGCACAGATGGGACGATAGAGACCTATAGGGACACATAGAGACCCATAGGGACCCCATAGAGCCCCATAGAGACCCATAGAGACCCCATTGGGACCCATAGAGACCCCATAGAGCCCCATAGGGACCCATAGAGACCCATAGAGACCCATAGGGACCCATAGAGACCCATAGGGACCCATAGAGACCCATAGAGACCCATAGAGACCCATAGAGACCCATAGAGACTCATAGAGACCCATAGGGACCCCATTGGGACCCATAGAGACCCATAGGGACCCATAGAGACCCCATAGAGACCCATAGAGACCCCATAGGGACACATAGAGACCCATAGAGACCCATAGAGACCCATAGGGACACATAGAGACCCATAGAGACCCCATAGAGACCCATAGGGACCCATAGAGACCCACAGGGACCCATAGAGACCCATAGAGATCCATAGGGACCCATAGAGACCCCATAGAGACCCCATAGGGACACATAGAGACCCATAGAGACCCATAGGGACACATAGAGACCCATAGAGACCCCATAGAGACCCATAGGGACCCATAGAGACCCACAGGGACCCATAGAGACCCATAGAGACCCATAGAGATCCATAGAGACCCATAGGGACCCCATAGGGACCCCATAGAGACACATAGAGACCCATAGAGACCCATAGGGACCCATAGAGACCCATAGAGACCCACAGAGACCCATAGGGATCCATAGGGACCCATAGAGACCCATAGAGACCCATAGGGACCCATAGAGACCCATAGGGACCCATAGAGACTCATAGAGACCCATAGAGACACATAGAGACCTATAGGGACCCATAGGGACCCATAGAGACCCCATAGTGACCCCATAGAGACCCATAGAGCCCCATAGGGACCCCATAGAGACCCATAGAGATCCATAGAGACCCATAGGGACCCATAGAGACCCATAGAGACCCATAGGGACCCCATTGGGACCCATAGAGACCCCATAGAGACCCATTGGGACCCCATTGGGACCCATAGAGACCCACAGGGACCCATAGAGACCCATAGAGATCCATAGAGACCCATAGAGACCCATAGAGACCCATAGAGATCCATAGAGACCCATAGAGACCCATAGGGACCCATAGAGACCCATAGAGACCCCATAACTGTCCCATAGCATTTGAGGCAGAATATGGGGTTTCTATGGGGCTCAATATGGGATTTCTATGGGGCAGAATATGGGGTCCATGGGGCAGGGATCCCAGCCCCACATCTATGGGTCCCACCCCACATCTCCCCGTGGATCCCAGCCCCACATCTATGGGTCCCACCCCACATCTCCCCATGGATCCCAGCCCCACACATATGGGTCCCAGCCCACATCACCCCACAGATCCCAGCCCCACATCTGTGGGTCCCACCCCACATCTGTGCCCCACATCACCCCATGGATCCCAGCCCCACACTTGTGGGTCCCACCCCATATCACCCCACAGATCCCAGCCCCACATCTGTGGGTCCCACCCCACATCTATGGGTCCCACCTGAGATCTGTGGGTCCCACCTCACCCCATGGATCCCAGCCCCACATCTATGGGTCCCACCCCACATCTCCCCATGGATCCCAGCCCCACACTTGTGGGTCCCACCCCATATCACTCCACAGATCCCAGCCCCACATCTGTGGGTCCCACCCCATATCTGTGCCCCACATCACCCCATAGATCCCAGCCCCACACTTGTGGGTCCCACCCCATATCACTCCACAGATCCCAGCCCCACACATATGGGTCCCACCCCACATCACCCCACGGATCCCAGCCCCACACTTGTGGGTCCCACCCCATATCACCCCACAGATCCCAGCCCCACACTTGTGGGTCCCACCCCACATCTATGGGTCCCACCTGAGATCTGTGGGTCCCACCTCACCCCATGGATCCCAGCCCCACATCTGTGGGTCCCACACATTCCCAGTCTCAGTCTCAGTCTCTTTATTTCCGATCTATGGGGCTCGTTCTGCCCCATAAGTGTGGGCTTTATTTCCGATCTATGGGGCTCGTTCTGCCCCATAAGTGTGGGGCTCGTTCTGCCCCATAAGTAAGTGTGGGGCTCAGGACCCCACCTCGCGCCCCGCGGGGCCGCTGGGACGGCGGTTGTGGGGCTGACGTGGGGGGCTGGGGGCTGCCCCACAGCATGGGGGGACCGCGCCGTGGGGCGCAGTGGGGCTGGAGCTATGGGGCACAGCAGCCCCACTGCTATGGGGCAGAGCATCACCGCTATGGGGCAGAGCATTGCTGCTATGGGGCAGAGCATCACCGCTATGGGGCAGAGCATCACTGCTATGGGGCAGAGCATCACTGCTATGGGGCACAGCATCACTGCTATGGGGCAGATCATCACCGCTATGGGGCAGAGCATCACTGCTATGGGGCAGAGCATCACTGCTATGGGGCAGAGCATCGCCGCTATGGGGCACAGCATCACTGCTATGGGGCAGATCATCACCGCTATGGGGCAGAGCATCACTGCTATGGGGCACAGCAGCCCCACTGCTATGGGGCAGAGCATCACCGCTATGGGGCAGATCATTGCCACTATGGGGCACAGAACCCCCACTGCTATGGGGCAGATCATCACCGCTATGGGGCACAGAACCCCCACTGCTCTGGGTCGATGTGGGGCCGGCGCTGTGGGTCACAGCAGCAGATCCATGGGGCAGAGCAGCTCCTGGCCCTCCCTCGCTATGGGGCAGCCCCACACTTTCCTTCCTGCCCCCCAAGTCAGCCCCACTCCCAATAGATCCCAATGGGGCCGTGCCCTCCCTCCTCCCCCCAGCCCCATAACTAAGGGGTCCCAATGGGGCCTTGTCCTCCTTCCTGCCCCCCAAGTCCTCCCCAATGCCTCCCAATGGGGCCTTGTTCTCTCTCTTCCCCCCTGCCCCATAACTAAGGGGTCCCAATGGGGCCGTGCTCCCCCTCCTACCCCCCGCCCCATAACTTAGGGGTCCCAATGGGGCCTTGTTCTCCTTCCTGCCCCCTAAGTCCCCCCCAGTCCCAATAGATCCCAATGGGGCCTTGTCCTCCTTCCTGCCCCCTGCCCCACAACCTGGGGGTCCCAATGGGGCCGTACTCTCCCTCCTCCCCCCCGCCCCATAACTAAGGGGTCCCAATGGGGCTGTACTGTCCCTCCTGCCCCCTAAGTCCCCCCCACTCCCAATAGAACCCAATGGGGCCTTGTTCTCCTTCCTGCCCCCTAAGTCCTCCCCAATGCCTCCCAATGGGGCCGTACTCTCCCTCCTCCCCCCAGCCCCATAACTTAGGGGTCCCAATGGGGCCGTGCTGTCCCTCCTGCCCCCCAAGTCCCCCCATAATGGGGCCGTACTGTCCCTCCTGCCCCCCAAGTCCCCCCCACCCCCAGCCCCATAACTAAGGGGTCCCAATGGGGCCGTACTGTCCCTCCTCCCCCCAGCCCCATAACTTAGGGGTCCCAATGGGGCTGTATTGTCCCTCCTGCCCCCCAAGTCCCCCCCAGCCCCAGCCCCATAACTAAGGGGTCCCAATGGGGCCGTACTCTCCCTCCTCCCCCCCGCCCCATAACTTAGGGGTCCCAATGGGGCCGTACTGTCCCTCCTGCCCCCCAAGTCCCCCCCACCCCCAGCCCCATAACTAAGGGGTCCCAATGGGGCCGTACTGTCCCTCCTGCCCCCCAAGTCCCCCCCACCCCCAGCCCCATAACTTAGGGGTCCCAATGGGGCCGTACTCTCCCTCCTGCCCCCAGCCCCATAACTTAGGGGTCCCAATGGGGCTGTACTGTCCCTCCTGCCCCCCAAGTCCCCCCCCTGGCCGCCCCATAGCACCCTGCGGATCAGGCGGGTGCAGTGTGCGGCCGCCCCACGAGCTTCGGGGCACAATGGGGAGAAGCTGAGGAATCCGTGGGGCAGAGCCGGGATCACGCGAAGGGAAACGGGCTGATGGAGGGAACGGAGCCGGCGAGCCAAGGACACGGCGTCGTCCAACAGGGGGTCCTGCTCACACGCCTGGGGGGAGATAGGGGAGGTTATGGGGGGATATGGGGGATATGGGGTCCCTAAGGGGCTCTATGGGGGGATATGGGGAGATATGGGGGATATGGGGGGATATGGGGGGATATGGGGTCCCTATGGGGGGATATGGGGCCAGGGACACGGCGTCGTCCAACAGGGGGTCCTGCTCACACGCCTGGGGGGAGATAATGGGGGTTATGGGGGGATATGGGGTCCCTAAGGGGCTCTATGGGGCTCTATGGGGGTATATGGGGCTCTATGGAGCCAAGGACACGGCGTCGTCCAATAGGGGGTCCTGCTCACACGCCTGGGGGGAGATAATGGGGGGTTATGGGGGGATATGGGGGGATATGGGGTCTCTATTGGGCTCTATGGGGCTCTATGGACTCTATGGGGTCCCTATAGGGCTCTATGGGGGGATATGGGGGGATATGAGGTCCCTATGGGGGGATATGGGGGGATATGGGGGGATATGGGGGGATATGGGGTCCCTAAGGGGGGATATGGGGGATATGGGGGGATATGGGGGGATATGGGGTCCCTATGGGGGGATATGGGGGGATATGGGGGGATATGGGGTCTCTATGGGGATATATGGGGGGATATGGGGAGATATGGGGTCCCTATGGAAAGATATGGGGGGATATGAGGTCCCTATGGGGAGATATGGGGGGATATGGGGGGATATAGGGTCCCTAAGGGGCTCTATGGGGGGATATGGGGGGATATGGGGTCCCTATGGGGCTCTATGGAGCCAAGGACACGGCGTCGTCCAATAGGGGGTCCTGCTCACACGCCTGGGGGGAGATAAGGGGGGTTATGGGGGGATATGGGGGGATATGGGGTCCCTATGGGGCTCTATGGGGAGATATGGGGGGATATGGGGGTATATGGGGTCCCTATGGGGAGATATGGGGGGATATGGGGGGATATGGGGTCCCTATGGGGCTCTATGGGGGGATATGGGGGATATGGGGTCCCTAAGGGGCTCTATTGGGGAGATATGGGGGGATATGGGGTCCATATGGGGCTCTATGGGGGGATATGGGGTGATATGGGGTCTCTATGGGGGGATATGGGGGATATGGGGTGATATGGGGTTGCTATGGGGGGATATGGGGTCCCTATGGGGCTCTATGGGGGGATATGGGGTCCCTATGGGGCTCTATGGGGGGATATGGGGTCCCTAAGGGGCTCTATGGGGTCCCTATGGGGCTCTATGGGGGGCTATGGGGGGCTCTGGGGAGATATGGGGTCCCTAAGGGGCTCTATGGGGGGATATGGGGTGATATGGGGTCTCTATGGGGGGATATGGGGTCCCTATGGGGCTCTATGGGGTCCCTATGGGAGGATATGGGGCTGTATGGGGTCCCTAAGAGGCTCTATTGGGGAGATATGGGGGGATATGGGGTCCCTAAGGGGCTCTATGGGGGGATATGGGGTCCCTATGGGTCCCTATGGGGCTCTATGGAGCCAAGGACACGGCGTCGTCCAACAGGGGGTCCTGCTCACACACCTGGGGGAAGATAATGGGGGGTTATGGGGGGATATGGGGGGATATGGGGGGATATGGGGGGATATGGGGGGATATGGGGTCCCTATGGGGAGATATGGGGGGATATGGGGGGATATGGGGGATATGGGGGGATATGGGGGGATATGGGGGGATATGGGGGGATATGGGGTCCCTATGGGGGGATATGGGGGGATATGGGGGATATGGGGGGATATGGGGGGATATGGGGGGATATGGGGTCCCTATGGGGAGATATGGGGGGATATGGGGGGATATGGGGGATATGGGGGGATATGGGGGTTTATGGGGGGATATGGGGTCCCTATGGGGTTGATATGGGGGGATATGGGGGGATGTGAGGTCTCTATGGGGAGATATGGGGAGATATGGGAGGATATGGGGTCCCTATGGGGCTCTATGGGGGGATATGGGGGCATATGGGGTTTCTATTGGGGGGAGATCGGGGGATATGCGGAGATATGGGGGGATATGGGGTCCCTATAGGGCTCTATGGGGCTCTAATGGGGCTCTATGGGGCTCTAATGGGTCCCTATGGGGCTCTATTGGGGAGATATGGGGGGATATGGGGTTCCTAAGGGGCTCTATGGGGGGATATGGGGTCCCTATGGTGAGATATGGGGGGATATGGGGTCCCTATGGGGCTCTATGGGGGAGATATGGGG
Source organism: Coturnix japonica (assembly GCF_054131305.1). Taxonomy (NCBI): domain Eukaryota; kingdom Metazoa; phylum Chordata; class Aves; order Galliformes; family Phasianidae; genus Coturnix; species Coturnix japonica. The sequence goes on from NW_028188963.1 coordinate 428,257, forward strand.
GGATATGGGGTCCCTATGGGGCTCTATGGGGGGATATGGGGTCCCTATGGGGTTGATATGGGGGGATATGGGGGGATGTGAGGTCTCTATGGGGAGATATGGGAGGATATGGGGTCCCTATGGGGCTCTATGGGGGGATATGGGGGCAGATGGGGTTTCTATTGGGGGGAGATGGGGGGATATGGGGGGATATGGGGTCCCTATGGGGCTCTATGGGGCTCTATGGAGCCAAGGACACGGCGTCGTCCAACAGGGGGTCCTGCTCACACGCCTGGGGGGAGATAGGGGAGGTTATGGGGCTCAGTGACCCATATGGGGTCCCTATGGGGCTCTATGGGGGAGTATGAGGGGATATGGGGGGATATGGGGTCCCTAAGGGGCTCTATGGGGTTACTATGGGGCTCTATGGGGCTCTATGGGGGATATGGGGTCCCTAAGGGGCTCTATGGGGAGATATGGGGTGATATGGGGTCCCTATGGGGGGATATGGGGTCCCTAAGGGGCCCTATGGGGGGATATGGGGTCCCTAAGGGGCTCTATGGGAGGATATGGGGGGAATATGGGTCTCTATAGGGGGATATGGGGTCCCTATAGGGCTCTATGGGGGGATATGGGGCTCTATGGGGGTATATGGGGTCCCTATGGGTCTCTATGGGGGGATATGGGGTCCCTATGGGTCTCTATGGGGCTCTATGGGGCTCTATGGGGGTATATGGGGCTCTATGGAGCCAGCGACACGGCGTCGTCCAACAGGGGGTCCTGCTCACACGCCTGGGGGGAGATAGGGGAGGTTATGGGGGGATATGGGGTCCCTATGGGGAGATATGGGGGGATATGAGGTCCCTATGGGGAGATATGGGGGATATGGGGGGATATGGGGGGATATGGGGAGATATGGGGGGATATGGGGAGATATGGGGGGATAAGGGGGGACATGGGGGTTTATGGGGGGATATGGGGTCCCTATGGGGTTGATATGGGGGGATATGGGGGGATGTGAGGTCTCTACGGGGAGATATGGGGAGATATGGGAGGATATGGGGTCCCTATGGGGCTCTATGGGGGGATATGGGGGCATATGGGGTTTCTATTGGGGGGAGATCGGGGGATATGCGGAGATATGGGGGGATATGGGGTCCCTATAGGGCTCTATGGGGCTCTAATGGGTCCCTATGGGGCTCTATTGGGGAGATATGGGGGGATATGGGGTTCCTAAGGGGCTCTATGGGGGGATATGGGGTCCCTATGGGGCTCTATGGGGGGATATGAGGTCCCTATGGTGAGATATGGGGGGATATGGGGTCCCTATGGGGCTCTATGGGGGGATATGGGGTCCCTATGGGGTTGATATGGGGGGATATGGGGGGGATGTGAGGTCTCTATGGGGAGATATGGGAGGATATGGGGTCCCTATGGGGCTCTATGGGGGGATATGGGGGCAGATGGGGTTTCTATTGGGGGGAGATGGGGGGATATGCGGAGATATGGGGGGATATGGGGTCTCTATGGGGCTCTAATGGGTCCCTATGGGGCTCTATTGGGGAGATATGGGGGGATATGGGGTCCCTATGGGGAGATATGGGGGGATATGGTGTTCCTATGGGGTCTCTATGGGTCTCTATAGGGTCTCTATAGGGTCTCTATGTGTCCCTATGGGTCCCTATGTGTCCCTATGTGTCCCTATGGGGTCTCTATGGGTCTCTATGTGTCCCTATGTATTCTTATGGGTCCCTATGGGGTCTCTGTGGCTCTCTATGGGGTCTCTATGGGTCTCTATGGGGCAGCTATAGGTCTCCATTGGTCCCTATGGTGTCCTTATGTGTCCCTATATCTCTCTATGTGTCCCTATATCTCTCTATGTTTCCCTATGGGCCCCTATAGGTCTCTATGTGTCCCTATATCTCTCTATGGGGTCTCTATGGGTCTCTATGGGTCCCTATAGGTCTCTATGTATCCCTATGGGCCCCTCACCACGATGTGCACAGCGGGCAGCCCCCTGAGCGCGCTGTCGGGGTCTCTATGTGTCCCTATGGGGTCCCTATAGGTCTCTATGGGTCCCTATGGGGTCCCTATAGGTCTCTATGGGTCCCTATATCTCTCTATGGGTCTCTATGGGTCTCTATATCTCTCTATGGGTCTCTATGGGTCCCTATAGGTCTCTATGTGTCCCTATGGGGTCCCTATGTCTCTCTATGGGGTCTCTATGGGTCTCTATGGGTCTCTACGGGGTCTCTATGGGTCTCTATGGGGTCTCTATGGGTCTCTATGGGTCTCTATGGGGTCTCTATGGGTCTCTATGGGTCTCTATGGGTCCCTATGGGGTCCCTATGTCTCTCTATGGGTCCCTATGGGGTCCCTATGTATCTCTATGGGGTCTCTATGGGTCTCTATAGGGTCTCTATGGGTCTCTATGGGTCCCTATGCCTCTCTATAGGGTCTCTATGGGTCCCTATGTCTCTCTATAGGTCTCTATGGGTCCCTATAGGTCTCTATGGGTCTCTATGGGGTCCCTATATCTCTCTATGGGGTCTCTATGGGTCTCTATGGGTCTCTATGGGTCTCTATGGGGTCTCTATGGGTCTCTATGGGTCCCTATAGGTCTCTATGTGTCCCTATGGGGTCCCTATATCTCTCTATGGGGTCCCTATAGGTCCCTATATCTCTCTATGTGTCCCTATATCTCTCTATGTTTCCCTATGGGCCCCTATAGGTCTCTATGTGTCCCTATATCTCTCTATGGGGTCTCTATGGGTCTCTATGGGTCCCTATAGGTCTCTATGTATCCCTATGGGCCCCTCACCACGATGTGCACAGCGGGCAGCCCCCTGAGCGCGCTGTCGGGGTCTCTATGTGTCCCTATGGGGTCCCTATAGGTCTCTATGGGTCCCTATGGGGTCCCTATAGGTCTCTATGGGTCCCTATATCTCTCTATGGGTCTCTATGGGTCTCTATATCTCTCTATGGGTCTCTATGGGTCCCTATAGGTCTCTATGTGTCCCTATGGGGTCCCTATGTCTCTCTATGGGGTCTCTATGGGTCTCTATGGGTCTCTACGGGGTCTCTATGGGTCTCTATGGGGTCTCTATGGGTCTCTATGGGTCTCTATGGGGTCTCTATGGGTCTCTATGGGTCTCTATGGGTCCCTATGGGGTCCCTATGTCTCTCTATGGGTCCCTATGGGGTCCCTATGTATCTCTATGGGGTCTCTATGGGTCTCTATAGGGTCTCTATGGGTCTCTATGGGTCCCTATGCCTCTCTATAGGGTCTCTATGGGTCCCTATGTCTCTCTATAGGTCTCTATGGGTCCCTATAGGTCTCTATGGGTCTCTATGGGGTCCCTATATCTCTCTATGGGGTCTCTATGGGTCTCTATGGGTCTCTATGGGTCTCTATGGGGTCTCTATGGGTCTCTATGGGTCCCTATAGGTCTCTATGTGTCCCTATGGGGTCCCTATATCTCTCTATGGGGTCCCTATAGGTCCCTATATCTCTCTATGTGTCCCTATGGGGTCCCTATATCTCTCTATGGGGTCCCTATAGGTCCCTATATCTCTCTATGGGTCCCTATGGGTCTCTATAGGTCCCTATAGGTCTCTATGTGTCCCTATATCTCTCTATGGGGTCTCTATGGGTCTCTATGGGTCCCTATAGGTCTCTATGTATCCCTATGGGCCCCTCACCACGATGTGCACTGCCGGCAGCCCCCTGAGCGCGCTGTCGGGGTCTCTATGTGTCCCTATGGGGTCCCTATAGGTCTCTATGGGGTCTCTATGGGTCTCTATAGGTCCCTATAGGTCCCTATTTCTCTCTATGGGGTCCCTATAGGTCTCTATGGGTCTCTATAGGTCCCTCACCACGATGTGCACTGCGGGCAGCCCCCTGAGCGCGCTGTCGGGGTCTCAATGTATCTCTATGGGTTCCTATATCTCTCTATGGGGTCCCTATGGGGTCCCTATATCTCTCTATGGGTCCCTATGGGGTCCCTATGTCTCTCTATGGGGTCCCTATAGGTCTCTATGTCTCTCTATGGGGTCCCTATATCTCTCTATGGGTCTCTATGGGTCCCTATAGGTCTCTATGTGTCCCTGTGGGGTCCCTATGTCTCTCTATGGGGTCTCTATGGGTCTCTATGGGTCCCTATATCTCTCTATGGGGTCTCTATGGAGTCTCTATGGGTCTCTATGGGGTCTCTATGGGTCTCTATGGGTCTCTATGGGTCCCTATGGGGTCTCTATGAGTCTCTATGGGGTCTCTATAGGTCTCTATGGGTCCCTATGGGGTCCCTATAGGTCTCTATGGGTCCCTATATCTCTCTATGGGTCTCTATGGGTCTCTATGGGTCTCTATGGGTCCCTATGGGTCTCTATGGGTCTCTATAGGTCCCTATGGGTCTCTATAGGTCCCTATATCTCTCTATGGGTCTCTATGGGTCTCTATGGGTCCCTATAGGTCTCTATGGGTCTCTATAGGTCCCTATGGGTCCCTATGGGTCCCTATGGGTCTCTATGGGTCTCTATGGGTCTCTATGTGTCCCTATGGGGTCCCTATAGGTCTCTATGGGTCCCTATATCTCTCTATGGGTCCCTATAGATCTCTATGGGGTCTGTATGTATCTCTATGGGGTCCCTATATCTCTCTATGGGGTCTCTATGGGTCTCTATAGGTCTCTATGGGGTCCCTATGTGTCTCTATGGGTCCCTATGTGTCCCTATGGGTCCCTATGGGGTCCCTATAGGTCTCTATGGGTCCCTATATCTCTCTATGGGTCTCTATGGGTCTCTATATCTCTCTATGGGTCTCTATGGGTCCCTATAGGTCTCTATGTGTCCCTATGGGGTCCCTATGTCTCTCTATGGGGTCTCTATGGGTCTCTATGGGTCTCTACGGGGTCTCTATGGGTCTCTATGGGGTCTCTATGGGTCTCTATGGGTCTCTATGGGGTCTCTATGGGTCTCTATGGGTCTCTATGGGTCCCTATGGGGTCCCTATGTCTCTCTATGGGTCCCTATGGGGTCCCTATGTATCTCTATGGGGTCTCTATGGGTCTCTATAGGGTCTCTATGGGTCTCTATGGGTCCCTATGCCTCTCTATAGGGTCTCTATGGGTCCCTATGTCTCTCTATAGGTCTCTATGGGTCCCTATAGGTCTCTATGGGTCTCTATGGGGTCCCTATATCTCTCTATGGGGTCTCTATGGGTCTCTATGGGTCTCTATGGGTCTCTATGGGGTCTCTATGGGTCTCTATGGGTCCCTATAGGTCTCTATGTGTCCCTATGGGGTCCCTATATCTCTCTATGGGGTCCCTATAGGTCCCTATATCTCTCTATGTGTCCCTATATCTCTCTATGTTTCCCTATGGGCCCCTATAGGTCTCTATGTGTCCCTATATCTCTCTATGGGGTCTCTATGGGTCTCTATGGGTCCCTATAGGTCTCTATGTATCCCTATGGGCCCCTCACCACGATGTGCACAGCGGGCAGCCCCCTGAGCGCGCTGTCGGGGTCTCTATGTGTCCCTATGGGGTCCCTATAGGTCTCTATGGGTCCCTATGGGGTCCCTATAGGTCTCTATGGGTCCCTATATCTCTCTATGGGTCTCTATGGGTCTCTATATCTCTCTATGGGTCTCTATGGGTCCCTATAGGTCTCTATGTGTCCCTATGGGGTCCCTATGTCTCTCTATGGGGTCTCTATGGGTCTCTATGGGTCTCTACGGGGTCTCTATGGGTCTCTATGGGGTCTCTATGGGTCTCTATGGGTCTCTATGGGGTCTCTATGGGTCTCTATGGGTCTCTATGGGTCCCTATGGGGTCCCTATGTCTCTCTATGGGTCCCTATGGGGTCCCTATGTATCTCTATGGGGTCTCTATGGGTCTCTATAGGGTCTCTATGGGTCTCTATGGGTCCCTATGCCTCTCTATAGGGTCTCTATGGGTCCCTATGTCTCTCTATAGGTCTCTATGGGTCCCTATAGGTCTCTATGGGTCTCTATGGGGTCCCTATATCTCTCTATGGGGTCTCTATGGGTCTCTATGGGTCTCTATGGGTCTCTATGGGGTCTCTATGGGTCTCTATGGGTCCCTATAGGTCTCTATGTGTCCCTATGGGGTCCCTATATCTCTCTATGGGGTCCCTATAGGTCCCTATATCTCTCTATGTGTCCCTATGGGGTCCCTATATCTCTCTATGGGGTCCCTATAGGTCCCTATATCTCTCTATGGGTCCCTATGGGTCTCTATAGGTCCCTATAGGTCTCTATGTGTCCCTATATCTCTCTATGGGGTCTCTATGGGTCTCTATGGGTCCCTATAGGTCTCTATGTATCCCTATGGGCCCCTCACCACGATGTGCACTGCCGGCAGCCCCCTGAGCGCGCTGTCGGGGTCTCTATGTGTCCCTATGGGGTCCCTATAGGTCTCTATGGGGTCTCTATGGGTCTCTATAGGTCCCTATAGGTCCCTATTTCTCTCTATGGGGTCCCTATAGGTCTCTATGGGTCTCTATAGGTCCCTCACCACGATGTGCACTGCGGGCAGCCCCCTGAGCGCGCTGTCGGGGTCTCAATGTATCTCTATGGGTTCCTATATCTCTCTATGGGGTCCCTATGGGGTCCCTATATCTCTCTATGGGTCCCTATGGGGTCCCTATGTCTCTCTATGGGGTCCCTATAGGTCTCTATGTCTCTCTATGGGGTCCCTATATCTCTCTATGGGTCTCTATGGGTCCCTATAGGTCTCTATGTGTCCCTGTGGGGTCCCTATGTCTCTCTATGGGGTCTCTATGGGTCTCTATGGGTCCCTATATCTCTCTATGGGGTCTCTATGGAGTCTCTATGGGTCTCTATGGGGTCTCTATGGGTCTCTATGGGTCTCTATGGGTCCCTATGGGGTCTCTATGAGTCTCTATGGGGTCTCTATAGGTCTCTATGGGTCCCTATGGGGTCCCTATAGGTCTCTATGGGTCCCTATATCTCTCTATGGGTCTCTATGGGTCTCTATGGGTCTCTATGGGTCCCTATGGGTCTCTATGGGTCTCTATAGGTCCCTATGGGTCTCTATAGGTCCCTATATCTCTCTATGGGTCTCTATGGGTCTCTATGGGTCCCTATAGGTCTCTATGGGTCTCTATAGGTCCCTATGGGTCCCTATGGGTCCCTATGGGTCTCTATGGGTCTCTATGGGTCTCTATGTGTCCCTATGGGGTCCCTATAGGTCTCTATGGGTCCCTATATCTCTCTATGGGTCCCTATAGATCTCTATGGGGTCTGTATGTATCTCTATGGGGTCCCTATATCTCTCTATGGGGTCTCTATGGGTCTCTATAGGTCTCTATGGGGTCCCTATGTGTCTCTATGGGTCCCTATGTGTCCCTATGTGTCCCTATGGGGTCCCTGTGTGTCCCTATGTGTCTCTATGGGGTCCCTATGGGTCTCTATGGGTCTCTATGGGGTCTCTATGGGGTCTCTATGGGTCTCTACGGGGTCTCTATGTGTCCCTATGGGTCTCTATATGTCCCTATGGGGTCCCTATAGGGCTCTATGGGTCTCTATGGGTCTCTATGGGGTCTCTATGGGTCTCTATGTGTCCCTATGGGGTCCCTATATCTCTCTATGGGGTCCCTATAGGTCCCTATATCTCTCTATGGGGTCTCTATGGGTCCCTATGGGTCTCTATGGGTCCCTATAGGTCTCTATGGGGTCCCTATAGGTCTCTATGGGTCCCTATAGGGCTCTATGGGTCTCTATGGGTCTCTATAGGTCTCTATGGGTCCCTATAGGGCTCTATGGGGTCCCTATAGGTCTCTATGGGTCCCTATAGGTCTCTATGGGGTCTCTATGGGTCTCTATGGGTCTCTATGTGTCCCTATGGGGTCCCTATAGGTCTCTATGGGTCCCTATGGGGTCCCTATGTATCTCTATGGGTCTCTATGGGTCTCTATGGGTCTCTATGTGTCCCTATAGGTCTCTATGGGTCCCTATGGGGTCCCTATAGGTCTCTATGGGTCTCTATGTGTCCCTATAGATCTCTATGGGTCCCTATGTCTCTCTATGGGTCCCTATGGGGTCTCTATAGGTCTCTATAGGTCTCTATGGGTCCCTATATCTCTCTATGGGGTCCCTATATCTCTCTATGGGTCCCTATGTATCCCTATGGGCCCCTCACCACGATGTGCACAGCGGGCAGCCCCCTGAGCGCGCTGTCGGGGTCTCTATGTGTCCCTATGGGGTCCCTATATCTCTCTATGGGTCCCTATGGGGTCCCTATGTCTCTCTATGGGGTCCCTATATCTCTCTATGGGGTCTCTATGGGTCGCTATGGGTCTCTATGGGGTCTCTATGGGTCTCTATGGGTCTCTATGGGGTCTCTATGGGTCTCTATGTGTCCCTATGTATCTCTATGGGGTCTCTATGTGTCCCTATGTCTCTCTATGGGGTCTCTATAGATCCCTATATCTCTCTATGGGGTCTCTATGGGGTCCCTATAGGTCTCTATGGGTCCCTATGTATCTCTATGGGGTCCCTATAGGTCTCTATGGGTCCCTATATCTCTCTATGGGTCCCTATGTGTCCCTATACCCCCTCACCACGATGTGCACAGCTGGCAGCCCCCTGAGCGCGCTGTCGGGGTCTCTATGGGTCCCTATGGGGCAGCTATAGGTCCCTATGTCTCTCTATGGGGTCCCTATATCTCTCTATAGGTCCCTATAGGTCCCTATGGGCCCCTCACCACGATGTGCACAGCGGGCAGCCCCCTGAGCGCGCTGTCGGGGTCTCTATGTGTCCCTATGGGGTCCCTATATGTCTCTATGGGTCTCTATGGGTCCCTATAGGTCTCTATGGGTCCCTATAGGTCTCTATAGGTCTCTATGTGTCCCTATGGGGTCCCTATAGGTCGCTATGGGGCAGCTATAGGTCCCTATGTCTCTCTATGGAGTCCCTATATCTCTCTATGGGGTCCCTATAGGTCCCTATATCTCTCTATAGGTCGCTATGGGGTCTCTATGGGTCTCTATGGGGTCTCTATGGGGTCTCTATGGGTTTCTATGGGGTCTCTATGGGTCTCTATGGGGTCCCTATAGGTCTCTATGTGTCCCTATGGGGTCCCTATAGGTCTCTGTGGGTCCCTATACGTCCCTATATCTCTCTATGGGGTCCCTATAGGTCTCTATGGGTCCCTATGGGGTCCCTATATCTCTCTATGGGTCTCTATGGGTCTCTATGGGTCCCTATATCTCTCTATGGGTCTCTATGTGTCCCTATAGGTCTCTATGGGGTCCCTATAGGTCTCTATGGGTCCCTATAGGTCTCTATGTGTCCCTATGGGGTCCCTATATCTCTCTATGGGGTCCCTATGGGGTCCCTATATCTCTCTATGGGTCTCTATGGGTCTCTATGGGTCCCTATATCTCTCTATGGGTCCCTATATCTCTCTATGGGTCCCTATATCTCTCTATGGGTCCCTATGGGGTCCCTATAGGTCTCTATGGGTCTCTATGTTTCTCTAAGGGCCCCTATATCTCTCTATGGGGTCCCTATAGGTCCCTATATCTCTCTATGGGGTCTCTATGGGTCCCTATAGGTCTCTATAGGTCTCTATGGGGTCTCTATGGGTCTCTATAGGTCCCCATGTCTCTCTATGGGGTCTCTATGGGTCCCTATGGGGTCTCTATGGGGTCCCTATAGGTCTCTATGGGTCCCTATATCTCTCTATGGGTCCCTATAGGTCCCTATATCTCTCTATGGGTCTCTATGTGTCCCTATAGGTCCCTATATCTCTCTATGGGTCTCTATGGGTCTCTATAGGTCTCTATGGGGTCTCTATGTATTTCTATGGGGTCCCTATGGGGTCCCTATGGGTCTCTATGGGTCCCTATGGGTCTCTATAGGCCCCTCACCACGATGTGCACTGCGGGCAGCCCCCTGAGCGCGCTGTCGGGGTCTCTATGTGTCCCTATGGGGTCCCTATGTCTCTCTATGGGGTCTCTATGGGTCTCTATGTCTCTCTATGGGGTCCCTATATCTCTCTATGGGTCTCTATGTGTCCCTATAGGTCTCTTTGGGTCGCTATGGGTCCCTATGTCTCTCTATGGGTCCCTATGGGGTTCCTATCTCTCTATGGGGTCCCTATATCTCTCTATGGGTCCCTATAGGTCTCTAAGGGTCCCTCTGGGGTCCCTATGTCTCTCTATGGGGTCCCTATATCTCTCTATGGGTCCCTATAGGTCTCTATGTGTCCCTATGGGGTCCCTATAGGTCGCTATGGGGCAGCTATAGGTCCCTATATCTCTCTATGGGGTCTCTATGTGTCCCTATAGGTCTCTATGGGTCCCTATATCTCTCTATGGGTCTCTATGGGTCTCTATGGGGTCTCTATGGGTCTCTATGGGTCCCTATAGGTCTCTATGGGTCTCTATGGGGTCTCTATGGGTCCCTATAGGTCTCTATGGGTCTCTATGGGGTCTCTATGTGTCCCTATGGGGTCCCTATAGGTCTCTATGTGTCCCTATGGGGTCCCTATAGGTCTCTATGGGGTCCCTATGGGTCCCTATAGGTCTCTATAGGTCTCTATGGGGTCCCTATAGGTCTCTATGGGTCCCTATGGGGTCCCTATAGGTCCCTATATCTCTCTATGGGGTCTCTATAGGTCTCTATGTGTCCCTATGGGGTCCCTATATCTCTATGGGTCTCTATGGGTCCCTATAGGTCTCTATGGGTCCCTATATCTATGGGTCTCTATGGGGTCTCTATGGGTCCCTATGGGGTCCCTATAGGTCTCTATGTGTCCCTATGGGGTCCCTATAGGTCTCTATGGGTCCCTATGGGGTCCCTATAGGTCTCTATGGGTCTCTATGGGGTCCCTATGGGTCTCTATATCTCTCTATGGGTCCCTATGTGTCCCTATATCCCCTCACCACGATGTGCACTGCGGGCAGCCCCCTGAGCACGCTGTCGGGGTCTCTATGGGTCCCTATGGGGTCCCTATGTCTCTCTATGGGGTCCCTATGTATCTCTATGGGTCCCTATGTGTCTCTATGGGTCCCTATGTCTCTCTATGGGGTCTCTATGGGTCTCTATGGGGTCCCTATGTCTCTCTATGGGTCCCTATGGGGTCCCTATGTATCTCTATGGGGTCTCTATGGGTCTCTATGGGTCTCTATAGGTCTCTATGGGTCCCTATATCTCTCTATGGGGTCCCTATATCTCTCTATGGGTCTCTATGGGTCCCTATGGGTCCCTATGGGTCTCTATGGGTCTCTATGGGGTCCCTATGTCTCTCTATGGGTCCCTATGGGGTCCCTGTGTCTCTCTATGGGGTCTCTATGAGTCTCTATGGGGTCTCTATGGGTCCCTATGGGTCTCTATGGGTCTCTATGTGTCCCTATGGGGTCCCTATAGGTCTCTATGGGGTCTCTATGGGTCTCTATGTGTCCCTATGGGGTCACTATGGGTCTCTATGGGGTCTCTATGGGTCTCTATGGGTCCCTATGTCTCCCTATGGGGTCCCTATAGGTCTCTATAGGTCCCTATGTATCCCTATGGGCCCCTCACCACGATGTGCACTGCTGGCAGCCCCCTGAGCGCGCTGTCGGTGGCGAGCAGCGGTGACACGAGCGGGTTCCGGGACAGGGGGGGGGGCGGGGCCGGGCGGCGACACGTGGGGGGCGGGCACGTGGAGCGGAGCGGCCGGAAGTCCGCCGGGTAAGGAGCCGGTCCTCCAGTGATGTCACTTCCGCTATCCGACGCTTCCTCTTCCGCTTCTTCTTCTTCGTCTTCTGATTGGTCGTGGACGAGGTCACGTGGGACCGCCATGCTGGGGCGGGGGGCGGAAATGGGGGGGCGGGTATCTATGGGGGGGGGGGGGGAGAGAACGGAGTTAGCCACGCCCACTTCGTTTGACCACGCCCCCTGTGGCCACGCCCACTCACCCATTGGCCACGCCCCCCTTTGGCAACGCCCAATCCCATTGGCCACGTCACATTAGCCCCGCCCCCTTTGGACACGCCCACTCCGGCGACCACGCCCCCCTTGGCCACGCCTACTCCCTTTGGCCACGCCCCTTCCATTGACCACGCCCCCCGGGTCATATGCAACCCCATTGGCCACGGCACAGTAGCCACGCCCCCTTCGGCCACGCCCCCTTCCATTGGCCACGCCCACCAACCCATTGGCCACGCCCCCTTTGACAACGCACGATCCCATTGGCCACGTAACATTAGCCCCGCCCCCTTTCGCCACGCCCACTCCCACTGGCCACTCAGCATTCATTGGCCACGCCCACTAACCCATTGGCCACGCCCCCTGGGCCATACACAATCCCATTGGCCACGTCACATTAGCCCCGCCCCCTTCGGCCGCGCCCCCTTTCCATTGGCCACGCCCACTCCACTGGCCACGCCCACCCCTATGACCACGCCCACTCCATCGGCCACGCCCACCCCGTGACCACGCCCATTCCATTGGCCACGCCCACCCCCCCTCTGACCACGCCCATTCCATTGGCCACGCCCACTATCCCATTGGCCACGCCCCCTTCCATGGGTCATACACAACCTTATTGGCAACGTCACATTAGCCCCGCCCCCTTTGGACACACCCCTTTCCATTGGCCACGCCCAACCCATTGGCCACGCCCCCTTTGGCAACGCCCGATCGCATTGGCCACATCACATCAGCCCCACCCCCTTTCGCCACGCCCACTCCCATTGGCTACTCAGATTTCATTGGCCACGCCCACTACCCCACTGGTCATACACAACCCCATTGGCCACGTCACATTAGCCACGCCCCCTTCCATTGGCCACGCCCACCAACCCATTGGCCACGCCCCCTTTGACAACGCACGATCCCATTGGCCACGTCACATTAGCCCCGCCCCCTTTCACCACGCCCACTCCCACTGGCCACTTAGCATTCATTGGCCACGCCCACTACCCCCTTGGTCATACACAACCCCATTGGCCACGGCACAGTAGCCACGCCCCTTCGGCCACACCCCTTCCATTAGCCACGCCCACCAACCCATTGGCCACGCCCCCTGGGCCATACACAATCCCATTGGCCACGTCACATTAGCCCCGCCCCCTTTGGCCACGCCCACCTTCAATGACCACGCCCATTCCATTGGCCACGCCCACCCCCCCCTCTGACCACGCCCATTCCATTGGCCACGCCCGCTATCCCATTGGCCACGCCCCCTTCCATGGGTCATACACAACCCCATTGGCCACGTCACATTAGCCCCGCCCCCTTTGGACACGCCCACTTCATTTGACCACGCCCCCTTTCGCATCACCTCCCACTTTATAAGCCACGCCCCCTCTATAAGCCCCATCCCCTTTTAGGCCACGCCCCCTCCTTACCAGGCCCCGCCCCTTTCAAGATGGCGCCCAGCCAGGCCCCGCCCCCTCCTTACCAGGCCCCTCCCCCTTTGTAAGACCCGCCCCCTTTCTCTAAGCCCCGCCCCTTTCAAGATGGCGCCCCTGCTCTAAGCCCTGCCCCCTTTCTCTAAGCCCCGCCCCCTCCTTACCAGGCCACGCCCATTTCAAGATGGCGCCCCTTCTCTAAGCCCCGCCCCCCTTCTCTAAGCCCCGCCCCCTCTGCAACAGGCTCCTCCCCTTTCAAGATGGCGCCAACCCAGGCCACGCCCCCTTTTCTAAGCCCCGCCCCTTCTTACCAGGCTCCGCCTCTTTCAAGATGGCGCCCACCCAGGCCCCGCCCCCTCGTTAGGCCCCGCCCCCTTCTAACCAAGCCCTTTCAAGATGGCGCCCAGTCCTTTTCTAAGCCCCGCCCCCTTTATAAGTCCCGCCCTCTTATTTAGACCCCCCCTTTGTAAGCCCCGCCCCCTCCTTAACAGGCTCCGCCCCTTTAAGATGGCGCCTACCCAGGACCCGCCCCCTTTTCTAAGCCCCGCCCCTTAGTAAAACCCGACCCATTTCTCTACCAAGCCCCGCCCCCTTTCTCTAAGCCCCGCCCCTTTCAAGATGGCGCCCACCCAGGCCCCGCCCCCTCCTTACCAGCCCCCTCCCCTTTCTCTAAGCCCCGCCCCCTTCTTACCAGGCTTCGCCCCTTTCAAGATGGCGTCGTGGAGGCCCCGCCCCCTTTTCTAAGCCCCGCCCCCTCATTACCAGGCCCCGCCCCTTTCAAACATGGCGCCCACCCAGGCCCCGCCCCCTTTTCTAAGCCCCGCCCCCTTCTCAACAGGCTTCGCCCCTTTCAAGATGGTGCCGTGGAGGCCCCGCCCCCTTTCTCTAAGCCCCGCCCCCTCCTTACCAGGCCCCGCCCCTTTCAAGATGGCGCCCACCCTGGCCCCGCCCCTTTTCTCTAAGCCCCGCCCCCTCCTTACCAGGCTCCGCCCCTTTCAAGATGGCGCCCAGCCATGCCCCGGCCCCACTGCGCAGGCGCTGCAGGATCCCGCCCTCGGGGGGTGGGGGAGGGGCGGCCTCTGAGTCCTCCTCGGTTCCTATGGGGGGGGGAGAGACAGCGCTATGGGGCAGCCCCACACATCGACCTGCCCCATAGAACACACAGCTGACACACAGAGCACATAGGGACCCATAGAGACACATAGGGACACATAGAGACCCATAGAGATCCATAGAGACCCCATAGCTGCACCATAGTGTCCATAGACACCCCAATGCTGCCCCATAGAGACCCATATCTGCTCCATAGAGACCCATAGGGACCCATAGCTGCCCCATAGCGACCCATAGGGACCCATAGAGACCCACAGAGACCCATAGGGACCTATATAGACCCACAGGGATCCATAGGGACCCATAGGGACCCATAGAGCCCCATAGAGACCCATAGAGACCCATAGGGACCCACAGCTGCCCCATAGAGACCCATAGCTGCCCCATAGAGACTCATAGCTGCCCCATAACAACCAAAGAGCCCCATAGGGACCCATAGAGCCCCATAACTACCCCATATAGCCCCATCTCTGCCCCATAGCGCCCCACCTGTGTAAGCACTGAGACACTTGAGCAGCACCCCGAGGGGCAGCAGTGGGTCCATGAGGGTGAGGAGCTGTGACGGTGACCCATAGAGACCCATAGAGCCCCATAGCTGCCCCATAGTGACTCATAGCTGCCCCATAGAGACACAAAGAGACCCATAGAGACCCATAGCTGCCCCATAGAGACCCCATAGGGACCCATAGTGACCCATAGAGACCCATAGAGACCCATAGTCATCCAAAAGGACCCATAGAGACCCATAGCTGCCCCATAGCTGCCCTGTAGAGACCTAGAGGGACCCATGGAGACCCACAGAGACCCATAGGGACACATCTCTGCCCCATATCCACCTGTGTAAGCACTGAGACACTTGAGCAGCACGCCGAGGGGCAGCAGTGGGTCCATGAGGGTGAGCAGCCGTGACGGTGACGCATAGAGACCCATAGAGCCCCATAGCTGCCCCATAGAGACCCCATAGAGACACAAAGAGACCCATAGAGCCCCATAGCTGCCCCATAGAGACACAAAGAGACCCATAGAGACCCATAGCTGCCCCATAGAGACCCCATAGGGACCCATAGTGACCCATAGAGACCCATAGTCATCCAAAAGGACCCATAGAGACCCATAGCTGCCCCATAGTGACCCATAGCTGCCCCATAGCGACCCACAGAGACCCATAGGGACCCATAGAGCCCCAAAGAGCCCCATAGGGACCCATATAGCCCCATAGAGCCCCATAGTGACCCACAGATACCCATAGGGACCCATAGGGACCCATAGAGCCCCATAGAGACCCACAGGGACCCATAAGCTACCCCATAGGTACCCATAGTGTCCCATAGAGCCCCATAGTGACCCATAGGGACCCATAGAGACTCATAGAGACCCATAGCTGCCCCATAGCGACCCATAGGGACCCATATCTGCCCCATAGTGTCCCATAGAGACCCATAGAGCCCCATAGCTGCCCCATAGAGTCCCATAGCTGCCCCATAGCGACCCCATAGGGACCCATAGGGGCCTATAGGGACCCATAGAGCCCCATAGAGCCCCATAGATGCCCTATAGGGACCCATAGGGACTCATAGAGACCCATATCTACCCCATAGAGACCCATAGGTGCCCCATAGAGCCCCATAGGGACCCATAGAGCCCCATAACTACCCCATATAGCCCCATAACTACCCCATAGCGCCCCATATCACCCCATATCTGCCCCATACCCACCTGTGTACGCGCTCAGACACTTGAGCAGCACGCCGAGGGGCAGCAGTGGGTCCATGAGTGTGAGCAGCCGTGACGGTGACCCATAGCTCCCCATAGAGACCCATAGAGACCCATAGAGACCCATAGCTACCCCATAGAGACCCATAGCTGCCCCACAGTGACCCATAGAGACCCATTGATACCCCATAGTGACCCATAGCAACCCATAGGGACCCATTGATGCCCCATAGTTGCCCTGTAGAGACCCATAGGGACCCATAGAGACCCATAGGGACCCATAGAAACCTATAGAGACACATAGAGCCCCATAGCGACCCCATAGCTGCCCTGTAGTGACCCATAGAGAGCCATAGCTGCCCCATAGTGACCCACAGAGACCCATAGAGCCCCATAGGGACCCATAGAGACCCATAACTACCCCATAGAGCCCCATAGAGCCCCATAGTGCCCCATAACTACCCCATATAGCCCCATCTCTGCCCCATAGCGCCCCACCTGTGTAAGCACTGAGACACTTCAGCAGCACGCCGAGGGGCAGCAGTGGGTCCATGAGTGTGAGCAGCCATAGCTACCCCATAGCTGCCCCATAGAGACCCATAGCTGCCCCATAGCAACCCATAGGGACCCATAGAGACCCATAGAGACCCATAGGGACCCATTGTGACCCATAGGGACCCATAGTGACCCATAGAGACCCATTGTCATCCAAAAGGATCCATAGAGACCCATAGCTGCCCCATAGTGACCCATAGAGACCCATAGAGACCCATAGGGACACATAGAGCCCCGTAGGTGCCCCATAGTGACCCATAGGGATCCATAGGTGCCCCATAGTGACCCACAGAGACCCAAAGAGAGCCATAGAGACCCATAGAGACCCATATCTGCCCCATAGCTGCCATGTAGAGACCCATAGTGACCCATAGATGCCCTATAGGGGTCCATAGCAGCCCCATAGCGACTCATAGAGACCCACAGAGACACATAGGGATCCATAGCTGCCCCATAGGGACCCATAGAGACCCATAGCTGCCCCATAGCGACCCATAGGGATCCATAGAGACCCTTAGGGATCCATAGAGACCCATAGAACCCCATAGAGCCCCATAGTGTCCCATAGAGACCCATAGAGCCCCATAGGGACCCATAGGGACCCATAGGGACCCATAGCTGCCCCATAACAACCAAAGAGACCCATAGAGTCCCATAGCTGCCCCATAGCAAAGAATGAGACCCATATCTGCCCCATAGCTGCCCTGTAGAGACCCAGAGGGACCCATAGAGCCCCATAGAGCCCCATAGGGACCCATAGGGACCCACAGGGGCATATAGGGACCAATAGGGACCCATAAAGACCCATAGAGCCCCATAGGTGCCCCATAGAGCCCCATATCAGCCCCATATCACCCCATAGCGCCCCACCTGTGTAGGTGCTCAGACACTTGAGCAGCACGCCGAGGGGCAGCAGTGGGTCCATGAGTGTGAGCAGCCATAGCTACCCCATAGAGACCCATAGCTACCCCATAGAGACCCATAGAGCCCCATAGGGACCCATAGGGACCAATAGTCCCCCATATAGCCCCATCTCAGCCCCATAGAGCCCCATATCACCCCATAGCGCCCCATAGCCCCCCATACCCACCTGTATAGGCACTGAGGCACTTGAGCAGCACGAGGGGCAGCAGCGGGTCCATGAGTGTGAGCAGCCGTGACGGTGACCCATAGAGACCCATAGAGCCCCATAGAGCCCTATAGCTGCCCCATAGAGCCCCATAGAGACCCCATAGAGACCCATATCTGCCCCATAGTGACCCATAGAGACCCATAGTCATCCAAAGGGACTCACAGAGACCCATAGAGCCCCATAGCTGCCCCATAGAGCCCCATAGCTGCCCCATAGAGCCCCATAGTGCCCCATAGAGCCCCATAGTGCCCCATAGAGACCCATAGCTGCCCCATAGAGACCCATAGAGACCCAGAGCTGCCCCATAGCTGCCCTGTAGTGACCCATAGAGAGCCATAGCTGCCCCATAGGGACCCATAGAGACCCATAGCGACCCATAGAGACCCATAGAGACCCATAGGGACCCATAGGGACACACAGAGCCCAATAGAGCCCCATAGAGCCCCATATCTGCCCCATATCTGCCCCATAGTGTCCCATAGAGCCCCATAGAGCCCCATAGAGACCCATAGAGACCCATAGGGATCAATAGTCCCCCATATAGCCCCATATCTGCCCCATATCACCCCATAGCCCCCCATACCCACCTGTGTAAGCACTGAGACACTTGAGCAGCACGCCGAGGGGCAGCAGTGGGTCCATGAGTGTGAGCAGCCATAGCTACCCCATAGAGACCCATAGCTACCCCATAGAGACCCATAGGGACCCATAGAGCCCCATAGTGACCCATAGTGACCCATAGTGCCCCATAGAGACCCACAGAGCCCCATAGGGACCCATAGTGCCCCATAGAGACCCATAGCTGCCCCATAGAGACCCATAGTGCCCCATAGAGACCCATAGGGACCCATAGAGACCCATAGGGGCCTATAGGGACCAATAGCTGCCCCATAGTGACCCATAGGGACCCATAGAGACCCATAGCTGCCCCATAGAGACCCATAGCTGCCCCATAACAACCAAAGAGCCCCATAGTGACCCATAGAGCCCCATAACTACCCCATAGTGACCTAGAGTGACCCATATAGCCCCATAGAGCCCCATAGGGATACATAGGGACACATAGTGACCTATATCTGCCCCATACCCACCTGTATAGGCACTGAGGCACTTGAGCAGCACGCCGAGGGGCAGCAGTGGGTCCATGAGTGTGAGCAGCCGTGACGGTGACCCATAGAGCCCCATAGAGCCCCATAGCTGCCCCATAGAGACCCACAGAGACCCATAGATACCCACAGAGACCCATAGATACCCATAGAGACACACAGGGACACATAGAGACCCGTAGGTGCCCCATAGAGATCCATAGAGACCCATAGAGACCCATAGTGCCTTATAGCTGCCCCATAGTGACTCATAGAGACCCATAGAGACCCATAGAGACCCATAGATACCTCATAGAGACCCATAGGGATCCATAGGTGCCCCATAGTGACCCATAGAGACCCATAGAGACCCAGAGCTGCCCCATAGCTGCCCCATAGCGACCCACAGCTGCCCCATAGTGACCCATAGAGACCCATAGAGACCCATAGGGACCCATAGGGACACACAGAGCCCAATAGAGCCCCATAGAGCCCCATATCTGCCCCATATCTGCCCCATAGTGTCCCATAGAGCCCCATAGAGCCCCATAGAGTCCCATAGGGACCCATAGGGACCAATAGTCCCCCATATAGCCCCATAGGTGCCCCATATCACCCCATAGCCCCCCATACCCACCTGTGTATGCACTGAGGCACTTGAGCAGCACGCCGAGGGGCAGCAGTGGGTCCATGAGTGTGAGCAGCCGTGACGGTGACCCATAGAGCCCCATAGTGCCCCATAGTGCCCCATAGCGACCCATAGAGAGCCATAGGGACCCATAGGGACCCATAGATACCCCATAGAGACCCATAGAGCCCCACAGAGACCCATAGGGACCCATAGTGCCCCATAGAGACCCATAGGGACCCATAGCTGCCCCATAGAGACCCATAGGTATCCATAGGGACCCATAGAGCCCCATAGAGCCCCATAGGGACCCATAGTGACCCATAGAGACCCATAGAGACCCATAGAGTCCCATAGCTGCCCCATAGTGACCCACAGTGACCCATAGAGACCCATAGGGACCCATAGAGCCCCATAGGGACCCATAGGGACCCATAGAGCCCCATAGAGACCCATAGGGATCCATAGGGACCCATAGAGACCCTTAGGGACCCATAGAGCCCCATAGAGACCCATAGGGACCCATATCTGCCCCATAGTGTCCCATAGAGACCCACAGAGCCCCATAGGGACCCATAGTGCCCCATAGAGACCCATAGAGACCCATAGAGACCCATAGCTGCCTCATAGTGACCCATAGGGACCCACAGAGACCCATAGCGACCCACAGAGACCCATAGGGACCCATAGGGACCCATAGCTGCCCCATAGAAACCCATAGTGACCCATAGATGCCCTATAGGGGCCCATAGGGACCCATAGAGCCCCATAGAGACCCATATTTGCCCCATAGAGTCCCATAGCTGCCCCATAGTGACCCACAGTGACCCAAAGAGACCCATAGGGATCCATAGAGACCCATATCTACCCCATATAGCCCCATAGCTGCCCCATAGCGACCCATAGGGACCCACTGATGCCCCATAGTGCCCCATAGAGCCCCATAGGGATACATAGGGACCCATCTCTGCCCCATACCCACCTGTATAGGCACTGAGGCACTTGAGCAGCACGCCGAGGGGCAGCAGTGGGTCCATGAGTGTGAGCAGCCGTGACGGTGACCCATAGAGACCCATAGAGACCCATAGATGCCCCATAGAGCCCCATAGAGACCCATATCTGCCCCATAGTGCCCCATAGAGACCCATAGTGACCCATAGAGACCCATAGTCATCCAAAGGGACCCATAGAGCCCCATAGCTGCCCCATAGGGACCCCATAGGGACCCATAGTGACCCATAGCTGCCCCATAGAGCCCCATAGCTGCCCCATATCTGCCCCATAGCTGCCCTGTAGAGACCCAGAGAGACCCATAGGGACCCATAGAGCCCCATAGAGACTCATAGAGACCCATAGCTGCCTCATAGTGACTCATAGCTGCCCCATAGCGACCCACAGAGACCCATAGGGACCCACAGAGCCCCATAGCTGCCCCATAGGGACCCATATAGCCCCATAGAGCCCAATAGTGACCCATAGAGACCCATAGGGACCCATAGGGACACACAGAGCCCAATAGAGCCCCATAGAGCCCCATATCTGCCCCATAGAGACCCATAGTGACCCATATAGCCCCATAGGGACCCATAGGGACCCATAGAGCCCAATAGAGCCCCATAGAGCCCCATATCTGCCCCATAGCTGCCCTGTAGAGACCCATAGGGACCCATAGCTGCCCCATAGTGACCCATAGAGACCCATAGTCATCCAAAGGGACACATAGAGACCCATAGTGCCCCATAAGCTGCCCCATAGGTACCCATAGTGCCCCATAGAGACCCATAGTGACCCATAGAGCCCCATAGCTGCCCCATAGGGACCCATAGAGACCCATAGGGACCCATAGAGAGCCTTAGGGACCCATAGAGACCCATAGAGACCCATAGGGACCCATAACTGCCCCATAGTGTCCCATAGAGACCCAAAGAGACCCATAGGGACCCATAGAGACCCATAGAGACCCATAGAGACCCATAGGGACCCATAGAGACCCATAGAGACCCATAGAGACCCATAGAGACCCATAGAGACCCATAGAGATCCATAGGGACCCATAGCTGCACCATAGTGTCCATAGACACCCCAATGCTGCCCCATAGAGACCCATATCTGCTCCATAGAGACCCATAGGGACCCATAGCTGCCCCATAGCGACTCATAGGGACCCATAGAGACCCATAGTGCTCCATACAGACCCATAGGTGCCCCATAGAGCCCCATATCTGCCCCATAGGGACCCAAATCTGCCCCATATTGCCCCATATCTGCCCCATAGTGCCCTATAATGCCCCATAGCGCCCCACCTGTGTACGCGCTGAGACACTTGAGCAGCACGCCGAGGGGCAGCAGTGGGTCCATGAGTGTGAGCAGCCGTGACGGTGACCCATAGAGACCCATAGAGACCCATAGAGACCCATAGAGCCCCATAGCTGCCCCATAGAGACCCATAGTGACCCATAGATACCCCATAGAGACCCATAGAGCCCAATAGAGCCCAACAGAGCCCCATAGAGACCCATAGGTGCCCCATAGCTGCCCTGTAGAGACCCATAGGGACCCATAGCTGCCCCATAGGGACTCATAGAGACCCATAGCTGCCCCATAGTGACTCATAGCTGCCCCATAGCGACCCACAGAGACCCACAGGGACCCATAGAGACCCATAGGGACCTATATCTGCTCTGTAGAGACCCATAGGGACCCACAGCTGCCCCATAGTGACTCATAGAGACCCATAGCTGCCCCATAGAGCCCCATAGAGACCCCATAGAGTCCCATAGCTGCCCCATAGAGACACATAGAGACCCATAGAGCCCCATAGCTGCCCCATAGGTACCCATAGTGACCCATAGAGACCCATAGAGACCCAGAGCTGCCCCATAGCTGCCCTGTAGTGACCCATAGAGAGCCATAGCTGCCCCATAGAGACCTATAGGGACCCATAGCTGCCCCATAGCTGCCCCATAGGGACCCATATAGCCCCATAGAGCCCCATAGTGACCCATAAAGACCCATAGGGACCCCATAGGGACCCATAGTGACTCATAGCTGCCCCATAGAGTCCCATAGCTGCCCCATAGAGACACATAGAGACCCATAGGGATCCACAGGGACACATAGTGACCTATATCTGCCCCATAGCCCCCCATAGCCCCCCATACCCACCTGTATAAGCACTGAGGCACTTGAGCAGCACGCCGAGGGGCAGCAGTGGGTCCATGAGTGTGAGCAGCCGTGACGGTGACCCATAGAGACCCATAGATCCATAACTACCCCATAGTGACCCATAGGGATCCATAGAGACCCATAGCTGCCCCATTGTGACCCATAGGGACCCATAGTGACCCATAGAGACCCATTGTCATCCAAAAGGACCCATAGAGACCCATAGCTGCCTCATAGTGACCCATAGAGACCCATAGAGACCCATAGAGACCCATAGGGACACATAGAGCCCCGTAGGTGCCCCATAGTGACCCATAGGGATCCATAGAGCCCAATAGAGCCCCATAGAGACCCATTGCTGCCCCATAGCTGCCCTGTAGAGACCCGTAGGGGCCCATAGAGCCCCACAGTGCCCCATAGAGACCCACAGATACCCCATAGAGACCCATAGAGCCCCATAGAGACCCATAGGGACCCATAGGGACCCATAGCTGCCCCATAGTGTCCCATAGAGACCCCATAGTGCCTTATAGCTGCCCCATAGTGACTCATAGAGACCCATAGGTGCCCCATTGAGACCCATAGGGACCCATAGAGCCCAATAGAGACCCATAGTCATCCAAAGGGACCCATAGAGAGCCATAGCTGCCCCATAGAGAGCCATAGCTGCCCCATAGGGACCCACAGCTGCCCCATAGTGACCCATAGAGCCCCATAGTGACCCATAGAGACCCATAGAGTCCCATAGAGACTCATAGGGACCCATAGAGCCCCATAGAGCCCCATAACTACCCCATCTCAGCCCCATATCACCCCATAGCCCCCCATACCCACCTGTATAGGCGCTGAGGCACTTGAGCAGCACGCCGAGGGGCAGCAGTGGGTCCATGAGTGTGAGCAGCCGTGACGGTGACCCATAGAGACCCATAGAGCCCCATAGTAACCCATAGAGACCCATATCTGCCCCATATTGACCCACAGAGACCCATAGGGACCCATAGAGCCCAATAGAGCCCCATAGAGACCCATTGCTGCCCCATAGCTGCCCTGTAGAGACCCATAGAGACCCATAGCGACCAATAGGGACCAATAGCTGCCCCATAGTGACCCATAGGGACCCATAGAGCCCCATAGCGACCCATAGAGACCCATAGTGACCCATAGAGACCCATAGGGACCCATAGAGACCCATAGAGCCCCATATCTGCCCCATAGCGACCCATAGGGACCCATATCTGCCCCATAGTGTCCCATAGAGACCCCATAGAGCCCCATAGAGCCCCATAGCGACCCATAGAGTCCCATACAGCCCCATATCACCCCATAACCCCCCATAGCCCCCCATACCCACCTGTATAGGCACTGAGGCACTTGAGCAGCACGCCGAGGGGCAGCAGTGGGTCCATGAGTGTGAGCAGCCGTGACGGTGACCCATAGAGACCCATAGAGCCCCATAGTAACCCATAGAGACCCATATCTGCCCCATATTGACCCACAGAGACCCATAGGGACCCATAGAGCCCAATAGAGCCCCATAGAGACCCATTGCTGCCCCATAGCTGCCCTGTAGAGACCCATAGAGACCCATAGCGACCAATAGGGACCAATAGCTGCCCCATAGTGACCCATAGGGACCCATAGAGCCCCATAGCGACCCATAGAGACCCATAGTGACCCATAGAGACCCATAGGGACCCATAGAGACCCATAGAGCCCCATATCTGCCCCATAGCGACCCATAGGGACCCATATCTGCCCCATAGTGTCCCATAGAGACCCCATAGAGCCCCATAGAGCCCCATAGCGACCCATAGAGTCCCATACAGCCCCATATCACCCCATAACCCCCCATAGCCCCCATACCCACCTGTATAGGCACTGAGGCACTTGAGCAGCACGCCGAGGGGCAGCAGTGGGTCCATGAGTGTGAGCAGCCGTGACGGTGACCCATAGAGACCCATAGAGCCCCATAGTAACCCATAGAGACCCATATCTGCCCCATATTGACCCACAGAGACCCATAGGGACCCATAGAGCCCAATAGAGCCCCATAGAGACCCATTGCTGCCCCATAGCTGCCCTGTAGAGACCCATAGAGACCCATAGCGACCAATAGGGACCAATAGCTGCCCCATAGTGACCCATAGGGACCCATAGAGCCCCATAGCGACCCATAGAGACCCATAGTGACCCATAGAGACCCATAGGGACCCATAGAGACCCATAGAGCCCCATATCTGCCCCATAGCGACCCATAGGGACCCATATCTGCCCCATAGTGTCCCATAGAGACCCCATAGAGCCCCATAGAGCCCCATAGCGACCCATAGAGTCCCATACAGCCCCATATCACCCCATAACCCCCCATAGCCCCCATACCCACCTGTATAGGCACTGAGGCACTTGAGCAGCACGCCGAGGGGCAGCAGTGGGTCCATGAGTGTGAGCAGCCGTGACGGTGACGCAGCCGCCTGCACCATGGTGACGGGGTAGGCCGCCATGATCCCGTCGGGACGTTGGACCCCCATCGCGGCCGCCCTCAAAGCCACCGTCACACAAAGGTTCCCCCCGGCGCTGTCACCCGCCAGGCACACGCGGTGAGCCAGAGAGCCTGGGGATGGGGGGTATAGGGTCATATGTACCCCATAGCACCACATATAGCCCTATATAGCCCTATATCCCCCATATAGCCCTATATCCCCCATATAGCCCTATATCCCCCCCATAGCCCCCCATATATCCCCCATATAGCCCTATATCCCCCCCCATAGCCCCCATATAGCCCTATATCCCCCCCATATAGCCCTATATCCCCCCTATAGCCCTATATCCCCCCCATATAGCCCTATATCCCCCCCATAGCCCCCATATAGCCCTATATAGACCTATATAGCCCCATATAGCCCTATATCCCCCCCATAGCCCCCATATAGCCCTATATCCCCCCATAGCCCCCATATAGCCCTATATCCCCCCCATAGGCCCCATATAGCCCTATATCCCCCCATAGCCCCCATATAACCCTATATCCCCCCCATAGCCCCCATATAGCCCTATATCCCCCCCTATAGCCCCCATATAGCCCTATATCCCCCCATAGCACCCCATATAGCCCTATATCCCCCCCATAGCCCCCCTATAGCCCTATATCCCCCCATATAGCCCCCCTATAGCCCTATATCCCCCCCTATAGCCCCCCATATAGCCCTATATCCCCCCCCATATAGCCCTATATCCCCCCATATAGCCCTATATCCCCCCATAGCCCCCATATAGCCCTATATCCCCCCCATAGCCCCCATATAGCCCTATATCCCCCCCTATAGCCCCCCATATAGCCCTATATCCCCCCCATAACACCCCATATAGCCCTATATCCCCCCTATAACCCCCATAGCACCCCATATAGCACCCATATAGCCCCCATATAGCCCCATATAGCCCTATATAGACCTATATACCCCCTATAGCCCCCATATAGCCCTATATCCCCCCGGCGCTGTCACCCGCCAGGCACACGCGGTGCGCCAGAGAGCCTGGGGATGGGGGGGATATAGGGTCAGATATACCCCATAGCACCACATAGCCCACCTATAGACCTATATAGCCCTATATAGACCTATATCCCCCCCTATATCCCCCATATAGCCCTATATCCCCCCATATAGCCCTATATTCCCCCCATATAGCCCTATATAGACCTATAGCCCCCATATATCCCCCATATAGCCCTATATCCCCCATATAGCCCTATATCCCCCCCATATAGCCCTATATAGACCTATAGCCCCCCTATAGCCCCCATATAGCCCTATATCCCCCCCATATAGCCCTATATCCCCCCCATAGCCCCCATATAGCCCTATATAGACCTATATCCCCCCCATATCCCCCCATAACCCCCCATAACACCCCTATAGCCCCCCTATAGCCCTATATCCCCCCTATAACCCCCTATAGCCCCCATATAGCCCTATATCCCCCCATATAGCCCTATATCCCCCATATAGCCCTATATCCCCCCATATAGCCCTATATCCCCCATATAGCCCTATATCCCCCCATATAGCCCTATATCCCCCCGGCGCTGTCACCCGCCAGGCACACGCGGTGAGCCAGAGAGCCTGGGGATGGGGGGGATATAGGGTCATATGTACCCTATAGCACCCCATAGCCCCCATATAGCCCCATATAGACCTATATAGACCTATATCCCCCATATAGCCCTATATCCCCCCATATAGCCCTATATCCCCCCTATAGCCCCCATATAGCCCTATACCCCCCCATAGCCCCCATATAGCCCTATAACCCCTCATAGCACCCCATATAGCCCTATATCCCCCCATATAGCCCTATAGCCCCCCTATAGCCCTATATCCCCCCCATAGCCCCCCATAACCCCCCATAACACCCCTATAGCCCCCCTATAGCCCTATATCCCCCTATATCCCCCCATATAGCCCTATATCCCCCCCATATAGCCCTATATCCCCCTATATCCCCCCATATAGCCCTATATACCCCCCATATCCCCCCATAACCCTCCATGTCCCCCCTATAGCCCTATATGGCCCCCATAGCCCCCATATAGCCCTATATCCCCCCCATAGCCCCCCATATAGCCCCCCTATAGCCCTATATCCCCCCCCATAGCCCCCATATAGCCCTATATCCCCCCCATATAGCCCTATATCCCCCCCATAGCCCCCATATAGCCCTATATAGACCTATATCCCCCCCATATCCCCCCATAACCCCCCATAACACCCCTATAGCCCCCCTATAGCCCTATATCCCCCCTATAACCCCCCATAGCACCCCATATAGCCCTATATCCCCCCATATAGCCCTATAGCCCCCCTATAGCCCTATATCCCCCCATATAGCCCTATATCCCCCCCATATAGCCCTATATCCCCCCCATAGCCCCCCATAACCCCCCATAACACCCCATATAGCCCTATATCCCCCCCATAGCACCCCATAACCCCCCATAGCACCCCATATAGCCCTATATCCCCCCCATAGCCCCCATATAGCCCTATAGCCCCCCCATATAGCCCTATATAGACCTATAGCACCCCTATACCCCCCTATAGCCCTATATCCCCCCCATATAGCCCTATATAGACCTATAGCCCCATATAGCCCCCATATAGCCCTATATCCCCCCAGCGCTGTCACCCGCCAGGCACACGCAGTGAGCCAGAGAGCCTGGGGGGTAGGGGGGGTATAGGGGCACATATACCCTATAGCACCCCATATAGCCCTATATAGACCTATATAGACCTATAGCCCCCATATAGCCCTATATCCCCCCCATATAGCCCTATATAGACCTATAGCCCCCCTATATCCCCCATATAGCCCTATATCCCCCCCATATAGCCCTATATAGACCTATAGCCCCCCTATAGCCCCCATATAGCTCTATATCCCCCCCATATAGCCCTATATAGACCTATAGCCCCCCTATAGCCCCCATATAGCCCTATATCCCCCCCATATAGCCCTATATAGACCTATAGCCCCCCTATAGCCCCCATATAGCCCTATATCCCCCCATATAGCCCTATATCCCCCCCATATAGCCCTATATCCCCCTATAGCCCCCATATAGCCCTATATCCCCCCATATAGCCCTATATCCCCCCCATATAGCCCTATATCCCCCTATAGCCCCCATATAGCCCTATATCCCCCCATATAGCCCTATATCCCCCATATAGCCCTATATCCCCCCGGCGCTGTCACCCGCCAGGCACACGCGGTGAGCGGTAGAGCCTGGGGATGGGGGGGTATAGGGTCAGATATACCCCCATATCCCCTTATATCCCCCCATATAGCCCTATATTCCCCCCATATAGCCCTATATAGACCTATAGCCCCCCCATATCACCCCATATAGCCCTATATAGCCCTATATAGACCTATATAGACCTATATCCACCCATAACAACCCATAACACCCCATTTAGCCCCCATAACACCCCATAACACCCCCATATAACCCCATATAGCCCCCCTATAGCCCTATATCCCCCATATAGCCCTATATCCCCCCATATAGCCCTATATCCCCCCCATATCCCCCCATATCTCCCCATAGGGACCCCATTTCCCCCCATAACCCCCCATAACACCCCATATAGCCCTATATCCCCCATATAGCCCTATATCCCCCCCATAGCCCCCCATATAGCCTCCCTATAGCCCTATATCCCCCCCATATACCCCCATAACCCCCCATAGCCCCCATATAGCCCTATATCCCCCCCATAGCTCCCATAACCCCCCATAACCCCCCATAACACCCCTATAGCCCCCATAGCACCCCATAGCACCCCATATAACCCAATATAGCCCTATATCCCCCCAGCGCTGTCACCCGCCAGGCACACGCGGTGGGCTGTAGAGCCTGGGGGATGGGGGGTATATAGGGACACATATACCCTATAACAACCCATATAGCCCTATATAGCCCTAAATCCCCCCATATACCCCTATAGCCCCTGTATAGCCCTATATCCCCCCCATAGCCCCCCATATAGCCCCCATATAGCCCTATATCCCCCCCATAGCCCCCCCATATCCCCCCTACCTCCACTATATCCCCCCCATAGCCCCCCATAACACCCCATATCCCCCCATATCCCCCCATACCTCCCACATAGCCCACCTATAGACCTATATCCCCCCCATATCCCCCCATAGCCCCCCATAACACCCCTATAGCCCCCATATAGCCCTATATCCCCCCCATATCCCCCATATAGCCCTATATCCCCCCCCTATATCCCCCCATATCCTCCCATAACCCCCCATATCACCCCATATAACCCTATATAGCCCTATATAGCCCTATATCCCCCCCATATACCCCCATAACCCCCCATAGCACCCCATATAGCCCTATATCCCCCATATAACCCTATATCCCCCCTATATCCCCCCCATAGCCCCCCATATAGCCCCCCTATAGCCCTATATCCCCCCGGCGCTGTCACCCGCCAGGCACACGCGGTGGGCTGTAGAGCCTGGGGGGCGAGGGGGGGGTATAGGGTCAGATATACCCTATAACAACCCATATAACCCCATAGCACCCCCATAGCACCCCTATAGCCCCCATACAGCCCTATATCCCCCCCACAGCCCCCCATAACACCCCATAGCCCCCCTATAGCCCTATATCCCCCCTATAACCCCCCATAGCACCCCTATAGCCCCCCTATAGCCCTATATCCCCCCTATAATTCCCCATAGCACCCCATATAGCCCTATATCCCCCCCATAGCCCCCCATAGCACCCCTATAGCCCCCCATATAGCCCTATATCCCCCCCATAGCCCCCATATAGCCCTATATACCACCATACCACCCCTATAGCCCCCATAACACCCCATATACCCCATAGCACCCCTATAGCCCCCATATAGCCCTATATCCCCCCATATAGCCCTATATCCCCCATATAGCCCTATATCCCCCCATATAGCCCTATATCCCCCATATAGCCCTATATCCCCCCCATATCCTCCCTATAACCCCCCCATATCAACCCATATCCCCCCATATCCCCCCCTATTACCCCCTAGGACCCCAATATCACCCCATATCCCCCCTATTCCCCCTCTAACCCCCCATATCCCCCCATATCCCCCCCATATCCCCATATAACCCCCCCATATCCCCCCCATATCCCTATATAACCCCCCTACCACCCCATATCACCCCATATCCCCCCCTATCTCCCCATATAACCCCCCTATCACCCCCTATCCCCCCATATCCGCCCATATCACCCCATATCACCCCATATCCCCCCATATCCCCCCCTATTACCCCCTAAGACCCCAATATCACCCCATATCCCCCCCATATCCCTATATAACCCCCCTACCACCCCATATCACCCCATATCCCCCCCTATCTCCCCACATAACCCCCCTACCACCCCATATAACCCCATATCCCCCCATACCCCCCATATCCCCCACATATCCCCATATAACCCCCCCATATCACCCCCTATCCCCCCATATCCCCCCTATCCAACTCACCCAGCATATGGCAGTGCCTTATGGCCCAGCAATAGGCATAGAAACACTCCTCCAATGCTACCACCCCATAACACCCCATATCCCCCCCATATCCCCCCATATCCCCCCATATCACCCCATATCCCCCCCATAGCCTCCCTATCCCCCCTCTAACCCCCCATGTCCCCCCATAACCCCCCCATATCCCCCCCATAACCCCATATAACCCCCCATATCCCCCCATATCACCCCATATCCCCCCCATATCCCCATATAGCCCCCCTACCACCCCCTATCACCCCATATCCCCCCAAATCCCCCCATATCTCCCCCATATCCCTCCCTATCTCCCTATATCCCCCCCAAATGCCCCCATATCAGCCCAATATCACCCTCTATCCCCCCATATCCCCCCCATATCCCTATATAACCCCCCTACCACCCCATATCACCCCATATCACCCCATATCCCCCCCATATCACCCCATATCACCCTCATATCACTCCATAACACCCCATATCCCCCCATATCCCCCATATCTCCCCATATCCCCCTATAATCCCCCCATACCCCTACCTATAGCCCCATATGACCCCATATCCCCCCCATAACCCCCTATGACCCCAATATCCCCCTCTATGACCCCAATATCCCCCCTATCCCCCCATATCCTGCCCCCCAACTCACCCAACATCTGGCAGTGCCTTATGGCCCAGCAATAGGCATAGAAACTACTCCTCCAATGCTACCCCCCCATATCACCCCATATCCCCCCCATATCACCCCATATCCCCCCATATCACCCCCCTACCACCCCATATAACCCCATATCACCCCATATCCCCCCTTCTC
The DNA here is from genome assembly GCF_054131305.1 of Coturnix japonica. Classification (NCBI taxonomy): domain Eukaryota; kingdom Metazoa; phylum Chordata; class Aves; order Galliformes; family Phasianidae; genus Coturnix; species Coturnix japonica. The sequence continues at coordinate 459,906 of NW_028188963.1, forward strand.
CCCCCCATAACCCCCCATATCCCCCCTATATCCCCCTATAACCCCCCCATACCCATCCCTATAGCCCCATATCCCCCCATATCCCCCCTTATCTATCCCATATCCCCCCATATCCCCCCTTATCTATCTCCTATCCACCTATATCCCCCCCATAACCCCCCATATCCCCCCTATATCCCCCTATAACCCCCCCATACCCCTCCCTATAACCCCATATAACCCCCCTACCACCCCATATCACCCCATAACCACCCCATATCCCCCCATATCCCCCCATATCCCCCCTATCTTACCCCTAAGACCCCAATATCACCCCATAACCCCCCCATACCCCTCCCTATAGCCCCATATCCCCCCATATCACCCCATAACCCCCCCATATTCCCATATAACCCCCCATATCCACCCCATATCCCCCATATCCCCCATATCCCACCCCCCTACTCACCCAACATGTGGCAGTGCCTTATGGCCCAGCAATAGGCACAGAAACACTCCTCCAATGCTACCACCCCATAACACCCCATATCACCCCATATCTCCCCCATATCCCCCCATATCTCTCCATATCCCCCCATATCCCCCCTATATCACCCCATATCACCCTCATATCACCCCATAACACCTCATATCCCCCCATATCCCTCCCTATAGCCCCATATCCCCTCATATCCCCCCTATCACCCCCTATGACCCCAATATCCCCCCATATCCCCCCTTATCTATCTCCTATCCCCCCATATCCCCCCCATATCCCCCCTTCCACCCCATATCCCCCCATATCCCCCCTATCTTCCCCCTAGGACCCCCATATCCCCCCATAACCCCCCCATATCACCCCATATCCCCCAGTATCACCCTCTATGACCTGAATTTTACCCCATATCCCCCCTATATCCCCCCCATATCCCCATATAAACCCCCTACCACCCCATATCACCCCATATCCCTCCCTATATCCCCCATATCACCCCATATCACCCCATATCCCCCCTTATCACCCAGTATCACCCTCTATGACCTGAATTTTACCCCATATTCCCCCATATCCCCCCATATCTCCCCCATATCCCCCCATATCCCCCCCATATCACCCCATATCACCCTCTTATCACCCCATATCCCCCCTTCTCCCCCCCATATCACCCTATATCACCCCCCTATCATCTCCTATCACCCGCTATCCCACCATATGCCCCCATAACCCCCCCATATCACCCCATATCCCCCACATATCACCCCATATCCCCCCATATCTCCCCATATCTCCCCATATCCCCCCCATATCACCCCATATCCCCCCATATCCCCCCACATACCCCCATATTTCCCCATATCCCCCTATAACCCCCCCATACCCCTACCTATAGCCCCCATATCCCCCCATATCCACCCCATATCCCCCCATATCCCCCCATATCCCCATATAACCCCCCTACCACCCCATATCACCCCATAACCCTCCCATATCACCCCATATCCCCCCCATATCCCCATATAACCTGCTTACCACCCCATATCACCCCATATCACCCCATATCCCCCCATAAGACCCCATATCCCACCCCCTACTCACCCAGCATATGGCAGTGCCTTATGGCCCAGCAATAGGCATA
>NW_028188963.1:461721-522909 GCF_054131305.1 Coturnix japonica
CCCCTAATCCCATTAAAAACCCCAATATCCCATTAATACCCCCATACCCCATTAATACCCCACAATCCCATTAATAACCCCATAACCCCATTAATAACCCCATAATCCCATTAATAACCCCATATCCCCATTAAAACCCCTTAATCCCATTAATAACCCCATAATCCCATTAATAACCCCATAATCCATTAATAACCCCATAATCCCATTAATAACCCCATAATCCCATTAATAACCCCATAATCCCATTAATAACCCCATAATCCCATTAATAACCCCATAATCCCATTAATAACCCCATAATCCCATTAATAACCCCATAATCCCATTAATAACCCCATAATCCCATTAATAACCCCATAATCCCATTAATAACCCCATAATCCCATTAATAACCCCATAATCCCCTTAATAACCCCATAATCCCATTAATAACCCCATAACCCCATTAATAACCCCATAATCCCATTAATAACCCCATAATCCCATTAATAACCCCATAATCCCATAAATAATCCCATAATCCCATTAATAACCCCATAATCCCATAAATAACCCCATAATCCCATTAATAACCCCATAATCCCATTAATAACCCCATAATCCCATTAATAACCCCATAATCCCATTAATAACCCCATAATCCCATTAATAACCCCATAACCCCATTAATAACCCCATAATCCCATTAATAACCCCATAATCCCATATAAAACCCCATAATCCCATTAATAACCCCATAACCCCATTAATAACCCCATAATCCCATATAAAACCCCATAATCCCATTAATAACCCCATAATCCCATTAATAACCCCATAATCCCATATAAAAACCCCATAATCCCATTAATAACCCCATAATCCCATTAATAACCCCATAATCCCATATAAAACCCCATAATCCCATATAAAACCCCATAATCCCATATAAACCCCCATAATCCCATATAAAACCCCATAATCCCATATAAAACCCCATAATCCCATATAAAACCCCATAATCCCATATAACCCCATAAGTTATGGGGCCGTACCTGCCCCTCTCTCATCTGATAGGACAGCAGCCCCATAGAACCCCACATAAACCCACTTCTAACCCCACATAATTGCCATATAACCCCATAGAATCCCATATAAAACCCCATAATCCCATATAAAACCCCATAATCCCATATAAAACCCCATAATCCCATATAACCCCATAAGTTATGGGGCCGTACCTGCCCCTCTCTCATCTGATAGCTCAGCAGCCCCATAGAACCCCACATAAACCCACTTCTAACCCCACATAATGCCATATAACCCCATAGAATCCCATATAACCCCATATAACCCCATAGAATCCCATATAAAACCCCATAATCCCATATAACCCCATAAGTTATGGGGCCGTACCTGCCCCTCTCTCATCTGATAGGACAGCAGCCCCATAGAACCCCACATAAACCCACTTCTAACCCCACATAACCCCATATAACCCCATAGAATCCCATATAACCCCATATAATCCCATATAAAACCCCATAATCCCATATAAAACCCCATATAATCCCATTAATAACCCCATAATCCCATATAAAACCCCATAATCCCATATAACCCCATAAGTTATGGGGCCGTACCTGCCCCTCTCTCATCTGATAGGACAGCAGCCCCATAGAACCCCACATAAACCCACTTCTAACCCCACATAATGCCATATAACCCCATATAACCCCATATAACCCCATAGAATCCCATATAAAACCCCATAATCCCATATAAAACCCCATAATCCCATATAACCCCATAAGTTATGGGGCCGTACCTGCCCCTCTCTCATCTGATAGCTCAGCAGCCCCATAGAACCCCACATAAACCCACTTCTAACCCCACATAATGCCATATAACCCCATAGAATCCCATATAACCCCATATAATCCCATATAATCCCATATAATCCCATATAAAAACCCCATAATCCCATATAACCCCATAAGTTATGGGGCCGTACCTGCCCCTCTCTCATCTGATAGCTCAGCAGCCCCATAGAACCCCACATAAACCCACTTCTAACCCCACATAATGCCATATAACCCCATATAACCCCATATAACCCCATAGAATCCCATATAAAACCCCATAATCCCATATAAAACCCCATAATCCCATATAAAACCCCATAATCCCATATAAAACCCCCTAATCCCATATAACCCCATAAGTTATGGGGCCGTACCTGCCCCTCTCTCATCTGATAGGACAGCAGCCCCATAGAACCCCACATAAACCCACTTCTCACCCCACATAATGCCATATAACCCCATATAACCCCATATAACCCCATATAACCCCATAGAATCCCATATAAAACCCCATAATCCCATATAACCCCATAAGTTATAGGGCCGTACGTGCCCCTATCGCCCCATAGAACCCCACATAAACCCACTTCTAACCCCACATAATGCCATATAACCCCATAGAATCCCATATAACCCCATAGAATCCCATATAAAACCCCATAATCCCATATAAAACCCCATAATCCCATATAACCCCATAAGTTATGGGGCCGTACCTGCCCCTCTCTCATCTGATAGGACAGCAGCCCCATAGAACCCCACATAAACCCACTTCTAACCCCACATAATGCCATATAACCCCATAGAATCCCATATAAAACCCCATAATCCCATATAACCCCATAAGTTATGGGGCCGTACCTGCCCCTCTCTCATCTGATAGCTCAGCAGCCTGACGTAGACGGGGCCGGGTCCGGTGTGAGCCACGGGGGGGGGGATGGTGACGGTGGTCCCGGGGTCCCCCCCTATAAGGGGCAGCTCTATGGGGTCGGGGGGCAGCGCCAGGACCCTACACAGCCCCACAGGGGGGGGACGCGGCCGCTGCTACTGACTATGGGGGGAAACAGTGGGGTGAGGGACCCATATATAGGGGGGGAGTCATAATCCTATATGGGAACCCCATAATCCCATATGGGGACCCCATAATCCCATATGGGAACCCCATAATCCCATATGGGAACCCCATAATCCTATAGAGAACCCCATAATCCCATATGGGAACCCCATAATCCCATAGAGGAACCCGTAATCCCATAGAAGAACCCATTAATTCCATATGGAACCCCCTTAATCCCATATGGGAACCCCATAATCCTATAGAGAAACCCATAATCCCATAAAGAAAGACTGGTATCCCATAAAGGAACCCCATAATCTCATATGGGAACCCCATAATCCCATATAGAAACCCATAATCACATATGGGAACCCCATAATCCCATAGAGGAACCCCATAATCCCATATGGGAACCCCATAATCCTATAGAGAAACCCATAATCCTATAGAGGAACCCATAATCCCATATGGGAACCCCATAATCCCATAGAGAAACCCCATAATCCCATTTGGGAACCCCATAATCCCATAGAGGAACCCATGATCCTATAGAGGAACCCTTAATCCCATATGGGAACCCCATAATCCTATAGAGAAACCCATAATCCTATAGAGAAACCCATAATCCCATATGGGAACCCTGATATCCCATAGAGGAACCCATAATCCCATAGAGAAACCCATAATCCCATATGGGAACCCTTAATCCCATATAGAAATCCCATAATCCCAGATAGGAACCCCATTATAAGGAAGAACACCATAATCCCATATGGGAACCCCATAATCCCATATAGGAACCTATAATCCTATAGAGGAACCCATAATCCTATAGAGAAACCCATAATCCAATATGGGAACCCCATAATCCCATAGAGAAACCCATGATCCTATAGAGGAACCCCATAATCCCATATGGAAACCCCATAATCCCATATGGGAAAGCTGATATCCCATATGGGAACCCCATAATCCTATAGAGGAACCCATAATCCTATAGAGAAACCCCATAATCCCATATGGGAACCCCATTATAACATATAGGAACCCCAAAATCCCATATGGGAACCCATAATCCTATAGAGAAACCCCATAATCCCATATGGGAACCCCATAATCCTATAGAGAAACCCCATAATCCCATATGGGAACCCCATAATCACATATGGGAACACCATTATAACATATAGGAACCCTGAAATCCCATATGTGGACCCCATAATCCCATAAAGAACCCCCATAATCCTATAGAGGAACACATAATCCTATAGAGGAACCCATAATCCTATAGAGAAACCCCATAATCCCATATGGAAACCCCATAATCCCATATGGGAACCCCATAATCCTATAGAGGAACCCCATAATCCTATAGAGGAACCCATAATCCCATAGAGAATCCTATATAGAAAGCACATAATCCTATAGAAAGCCTCATAATCCCATAGAGAAACCCATAATCCCATATGGGAACCCCATTATAACATATGGGAACCCCATAATCCTATAGAGAAACCCATAATCCTATAGAGAAACCCATAATCCCATATGGGATATCCCATATGGTCCCATTTAATCCCATTTTGGGCCCATTTAAGCCCATTTTGGGTCTTTTTGGGCCCATTTTGGGTTATTTTGGGCCCATTTTGGGTCACTTTGTTCCCATTTAATCCCATTTTGGGTCATTTTGGGCACGTTTTGGGTCACTTTGGGCCCATTTTGGGTCATTTTGGTCCCATTTGGAGCCATTTTGGTCCCATTTCAGCCCATTTTGGGTCATTTTGGGCCCATTTTGGGTCATTTTGTTCCCATTTAATCCCATTTTGGTCCCATTTAATCCCATTTTGGGTCATTTTGGGCCCATTTAATCCCATTTTGGTCCCATTTAATCCCATTTTGGGCCCATTTGGTCCCATTTTGGGTCATTTTGGTCCCATTTAATCCCGTTTTGGGTCATTTTGGTCCCATTTTGGGTCACTTTGGTCCTATTTGGTCCCATTTTGGTCCCATTTTCAGCCCATTTTGGTCCTATTTGGGCCCATTTTGGGTCATTTTGTTCCCATTTAAGCCCATTTTGGTCCTATTTTGGGCCCATTTTGGGTCATTTTGTTCCCATTTTGGGTCATTTTGTTCCCATTTTGGGTCATTTTGGTCCCATTTAAGCCCATTTTGGGTCATTTTGGGCCCATTTAAGCCCATTTTGGTCCTATTTTGGGCCCATTTTGGGTCATTTTGTTCCCATTTGGGGCCCATTTTGGGTCATTTTGGTCCCATTTAATCTCGTTTTGGGTCATTTTGTTCCCATTTAAGCCCATTGTGTCCCATTCCATCCCATAATACTCACAGCCAGCAGCTGGCTCTCAGTCCTATTAGATCCCATTTTGGGTCATTTTGGTCCCATTTAAGCCCATTTTGGTCTCATTTAATCCCATTTTGGGCCCATTTTGGGTCATTTTGGTCCCATTTAAGCCCATTTTAGGTCATTTTGGGCCCATTTTGGGCCCATTTAGGTCCTATTTGTTCCCATTTTGGGTCATATTGGGCTCATTTGGTCCCATTTTGGGTCATTTTGGTACCATTTAAGCCCATTTTAGGTCATTTTGGTCCCATTTTCAGCCCATTTTGGGTCATTTTGGACCCATTTTGGGCCATTTTGGTCCCATTTTGGGACATTTTGGTCCCATTTCAGCCCATTTTAGGTCATTTTGGGCCCATTTAGGTCCTATTTGTTCCCATTTTGGGTCATTTTGGGCCCATTTTGGGTCATTTTGGGCCCATTTAATCCCATTTTGGTCCCATTTAATCCCATTTTGGGTCATTTTGGGCTGATTTTGGTTGATTTTGGGTTACTCACAGCCAGCAGCTGGCTCTCCGTCAGGTTCCAGAAGCTTTTCCAAAACCCCACGTCCAGTCGCTGCGTCAGACGCTCAAACTCGGCCCCACGGAGCTCGGGGTCCAGAGCGTAACGGCTGCCCCACAGCAGGGAGCCCGCGGCCAGCCCTGCCCCATAGAGACACATAGAGACCCCATAGAAACACATAGGGACCCATAGAGACACATAGGGACACATAGGGACACATAGAGACCCATAGGGACACATAGAGACCCATAGCTGCCCCACAGCAGGGAGCCCGTGGCAAGGCCTGCCCCATAGAGACACATAGAGACCCCATAGAAACACATAGGGACACATAGAGACACAGAGACCCACAGAGACACATAGAGAACCATAGAGACACATAGAGACACATAGCTGCCCCACAGCAGGGAGCCCGCGGCAAGGCCTGCCCCATAGAGACACCATATAAACACATAGGGACACATAGGGACACATAGGGACACATAGAGACACATAGGGACCCATAGGGACCCATAGGGACCCATAGGGACCCATAGGGACACACAGAGACCCATAGGGACCCATAGAGACCCATAGGGACACATAGAGACACATAGGGACCCATAGAGACACATAGGGACACATAGAGACACATAGGGACACATAGGGACCCATAGCTGCCCCACAGCAGGGAGCCCGCGGCAAGGCCTGCCCCATAGAGACACATAGAGACCCCATAGAAACACATAGGGACACATAGGGACACATAGAGACACATAGAGACCCATAGGGACCCATAGCTGCCCCACAGCAGGGAGCCCGTGGCCAGCCCTGCCCCATAGAGACACGTAGAGACCCCATAGAAACACATAGGGACACATAGGGACACATAGGGACCCATAGGGACACATAGAGACCCATAGAGACACATAGGGACCCATAGGGACCCATAGCTGCCCCACAGCAGGGAGCCCGCGGCCAGGCCTGCCCCATAGAGACCATATAAATACATAGGGACCCCATAGGGACACATAGAGACACATAGAGACCCCATAGAAACACATAGGGACACATAGGGACCCATAGAGACCCATAGCTGCCCCATAGCAGGGAGCCCGCGGCCAGCCCTGCCCCATAGAGACACATAGAGACCCCATAGAAACACATAGGGACACATAGGGACCCATAGCTGCCCCACAGCAGGGAGCCCGCGGCCAGCCCTGCCCCATAGAGACCATATAAATACATAGGGACCCCATAGGGACACATAGAGACCCATAGCTGCCCCACAGCAGGGAGCCCGCGGCCAGCCCTGCCCCATAGAGACACATAGAGACCCCATAGAAACACATAGGGACACATAGAGACACATAGAGACCCATAGCTGCCCCACAGCAGGGAGCCCGCGGCCAGCCCTGCCCCATAGAGACCATATAAATACATAGGGACCCCATAGGGACACATAGAGACCCATAGCTGCCCCACAGCAGGGAGCCCGTGGCAAGGCCTGCCCCATAGAGACCATATAAATACATAGGGACCCCATAGGGACACATAGGGACACATAGGGACCCATAGAGACCCATAGAGACACATAGCTGCCCCACAGCAGGGAGCCCGCGGCCAGCCCTGCCCCATAGGGACACATAGAGACCCCATAGAAACACATAGGGACACATAGGGACACATAGGGACACATAGAGACACATAGGGACACATAGAGACACATAGAGACCCATAGCTGCCCCACACCAGGGAGCCCGCGGCAAGGCCTGCCCCATAGAGACACATAGAGACCCCATAGAAACACATAGGGACACATAGAGACACATAGGGACCCATAGAGACCCATAGAGACCCCATAGAGACACATAGAGCCCCATAGAGCATCATAGAGACCCATAGAGCCCCATAGAGCCCCATAAAGACCCATAGAGCCCCATAGTGACCCCATAGAGCCCCATAGATCCCCATAGAGACCCCATAGAGCCCCATAGAGACCCATAGAGACCCAGAGTCCCCATAGAGCCCCATATAGACCCATAGAGACCCCATAGAGCCCCATATAGACCCATAGAGACCCCATAGAGACACATAGAGCCCCATAGAGCATCATAGAGACCTCATAGAGACACATAGAGCCCCATAGAGCATCATAGAGCCCCATAGAGCCCCATAGAGACCCATAGAGACCCCATAGAGACACATAGAGTTCAACAGAGCCCCATAGAGCCCCATAGCGCCCCATAGCCCCATACTGACCGAGCCCTGCCCCCCCGCAGTGGTAGATCTCCCCATAGGACACCATTACAACCCCATATAACCCCATAACCACACATTGTGACCCCATAGAGACCCCATAGATCCCTATAGAGCCCCATAGAGACCACATAGAGCCACACAGAGACCCCATAGAGCCCCATAGATACCCCATACAGCCCCACAGAGCCCCATAGAGACCCCATAGCGCCCCATAGAGCCCCATAGAACCCCATAGAGACTCCATAGCGCCCCATAGCGCCCCATAGCCCCATACTGACCGAGCCCTGCCCCCCCGCAGTGGTAGATCTCCCCATAGGACACCATTACAACCCAATATAACCCCATAACCACACATTGTGACCCCATAGAGCCCCATAGAGCCCCATAGAACCCCATAGAGACCCCATAGAGACCTCATAGAGCCCCATAAAGACCCATAGAGCCCCATAGAGCCCCATAGAGACCCCACAGAGACCCATAGAGCCCCATAGAGACCCCATAGAGTCCCATGGAGACCCCATAGAGCCCCATAGCACCCCATAGAGACCCCATAGAGCCCCATAGAGCCACACAGATCCCCATAGAGCCCCATAGAGCCCCCATAGAGACACATAGAGACACATGGGATCACACAGAGCCCCATAGAGCCCCATAGCGCCCCATAGCCCCATACTGACCGAGCCCTGCCCCCCTGCAGTGGTAGATCTCCCCATAGGACACCATTACAACCCCATATAACCCCATAGCCACACATTGTGACCCCATAGAACCCCATAGAGACCCAAAGAGACCCCATAGAGCCCCATAGATCCCTATAAAGACCCATAGGGACCCCATAGAGCCCCATAGAGACTCCATAGAGACCCATAGAGCCACACAGATCCCCATAGAGCCCCCTGGAGCCCCATACAGCCCCCATTGAGACCCATAGAGCCCCATAGCGCCCCATAGCCCCATACTGACCGAGCCCTGCCCCCCCGCAGTGGTAGATCTCCCCATAGGACACCATTACAACCCCATATAACCCCATAGCCACACATTGTGACCCCATATAACCCCATAGAGCCCCATAGAGCCCCACAGAACCCCATACAGACCCCATAGATCCCCATAGCGCCCCATAGCCCCATACTGACCGAGCCCTGCCCCCCCGCAGTGGTAGATCTCCCCATAGGACACCATTACAACCCCATATAACCCCATAGCCACACATTGTGACCCCATAGAGCCCCATAGAGCCCCATAGCGCCCCATAGCGCCCCATAGCCCCACACTGACCGAGCCCTGCCCCCCCGCAGTGGTAGATCTCCCCATAGGACACCATTACAACCCCATATAACCCCATAGCCAGACATTGTGACCCCATAGAGCCCCATAGAGCCCCATAGCGCCCCATAGCCCCATACTGACCGAGCCCTGCCCCCCCGCAGTGGTAGATCTCCCCATAGGACACCAGGCCGATGGCGATGCTCTGCAGGAGGGGCCTCATGGACGGAACAAACTGGGCACAAATAAAAGGGGGAGGGGACACACACACACCCCATTGAAATCAGCAGTGACCCCATTGATCCCATTGATCCCATTGATCCCATTGATTCCATTGAGCCCATTGATCCCATTGATTCCATTGAGCCCATTGATCCCATTGATTCCATTGAATCCATTGATCCCATTGACTCCATTGACTCCATTGAGCCCAGTAGCCCCATTGACAACAATGGAGCCATTGAGCCCATTGATCCCATTGAACCCAATGGCCCCATTGACTCCATTGACCCCATTGACTCCATTGATCCCATTGACTCCATTGACCCCATTGACTCCATTGACCCCATTGACCACTATGGCCCCATTGACTCCATTGACCCCATTGACTCCATTGATCCCATTGACTCCATTGAGCCCATTGATTTCATTGACCCCATTGATTTCATTGACCCCATTGATTCCATTGACTCCATTGACTCCATTGATCCCAGTAGCTCCATTGACAACAATGGAGCCATTGATCCCATTGACCCCATTGTGCCCAATGGCCCCACTGAGCCCATTGACTCCATCGATCCCATTGACTCCATTGACCCCATTGAAGCCCATTGAGCCCAATGGCCCCATTGACTCGAATGGCCCCATTGACTCGAATGACCCCATTGACTCCATTGAGCCCAATGGCCTCATTGACTCCATTGACCCCATTGAGCTCATTGACCCCAATGGCCCCATTGAGCCCATTGACTCCATTGATCCCATTGATTCCATTGACCCCATTGACTCCATTGACCCCAATGGCCCCATTGAGCCCATTGACTCCATTGAGCCCATTTGATTTCATTGACCCCATTGACCACAATGGCCCCATTGATTCCATTGACTCCATTGACTCCATTGATCCCAGTAGCTCCATTGACAACAATGGAGCCATTGAGCCCATTGATCCCATTGAACCCATTGACCCCATTGAACCCAATGGCCCCATTGACTCCATTGACCCCATTGAACCCAATGGCCCCATTGACTCCATTGACCCCATTGACTCCATTGATCCCATTGACTCCATTGAGCCCATTGATTTCATTGACCCCATTGACCACAATGGCCCCATTGATTCCATTGATTCCATTGACTCCATTAATCCCAGTAGCCCCATTGACAACAATGGAAGCCATTGAGCCTATTGAGCCCATTGACTCCATTGACCCAATTGAATCCATTGATCCCATTGACTCCATTGACCCCATTGAATCCATTGACTCCATTGACCCCATTGACTCCATTGACCCCATTGACTCCATTGACCCCAATGGCCCCACTGACCCCATTGACCCCATTGCCCCCATTGACCCCAATGGCCCCATTGACCCCAATGGCCCCATTGAGCTCAATGACCCCAATGGCCCCAATGACCCCAATCTTCCCATTGAGCCCAATGGCCCCATTGACCCCACTGACACTATTGACCCCATTGACTCCATTGACACCAATGACTCTATTGACCCCATTGACTCCATTGAGCCCATTTACGCCATTGACCTCATTGAACCCATTGACCCCATTGACCCCATTGACCCCATTGAACCCAATGACTCCAACAACCTCATTGACCCCAACAACCCCATTGACCCCAATGGCCACATCAACCCCAATTTTCCCATTGACCCCAATGGCCCCATTGACCCCATTGACCCCATTGACTCTATTGACCCCAATGGCCCCATTGACCCCAATGGCCCCAACGACCCCAATCTTCCCATTGACCCCAATGGCCCCATTGACCTCAATCCCCCCATTGCCCCCACTGCCCCCATAGCCCCCATTGCCCCCATCCCTTACCTGGAAGCCCAGGCACCTGCCATAGAAGCACCCGCAATGCATGGTGCTGTACTCCTCCAACACCGCGTCCCCCAATCCCGACTCCTCGCTGGCAAACAGCGCCCCCTGGGGGCTGGAGGCCAAAACCCCTTGCGCCAAACACAGCAGGGCCCTCAGCTGCCCCACAGCCGCCCCATAGGGCGCCCCATACATCAATTGGCCCCATTGAGCACTATGGCCCCATTGAGCCCATTGAGCCCATTGAGCACTATGGCCCCATTGACCCCATTGAGCCCATTGAACACTATGGCCCCATTGAGCCCATTGAACACTATGGCCCCATTGAGCCCATTGAACACTATGGCCCCATTGACTCCATTGACCCCATTGACTCTATTGATCCCATTGAGCCCATTGACCCCATTGACCCCAATGACTCTATTGACCCCATTGACTCCATTGATCCCATTGACTCTATTGAGCCCATTGACCCCAATGGCCCCATTCAACCCAATGGCCCCATTGACCCCAATGGCCTCATTGACCCCATTGACTCCATTGACCCCATTGACTCCATTGACCCCATTGACTCCATTGACCCCAATGGCCCCACTGACCCCATTGAGCCCATTGACCCCATTGAGCCCATTGACCACTATGGCCCCATTGACCCCACTGACCCCATTGACTCCATTGACCCCATTGACTCCATTGAGCCCATTGACTCCATTGACTCCATTGAGCCCATTGACCCCAATGGCCCCAACGACCCCAATCTTCCCATTGACCCCATTGCCCCCATTGACCCCAATGGCCCCATTGACCCCATTGACCACAATGGCCCCATTGACCCCAATGGCCCCATTGACCCCATTGAGCCCAATGGCCCCATTGACCCCATTGACCCCATTGACTCTATTGACCCCATTGACTCCATTGACCCCATTGAGCCCAATGACCCCATTGAGTCCAATGGCCCCAACGACCCCAATCTCCCCATTGACCCCAACAACCCCATTGACCCCAATGGCCTCATTGACCCCATTGACCCCATTGACCCCATAGCCCCCATTGCCCCCACCCCTTACCTGGAAGCCCAGGCACCTGCCATAGAAGCACCCGCAATGCATGGTGCTGTACTCCTCCATTGACCCCAATGGCCCCATTGACCCCAATGGCCCCATTGACCCCAATCTCCCCATAGCCCCCATTGCCCCCATTGATCCCCTTACCTGGAAGCCCAGGCACCTGCCATAGAAGCACCCGCAATGCATGGTGCTGTACTCCTCCAACACCGCGTCCCCCAATCCCGACTCCTCGCTGGCAAACAGCGCCCCCTGGGGGCTGGAGGCCAAAACCCCTTGCGCCAAACACAGCAGGGCCCTCAGCTGCCCCAGAGCCGCCCCATAGGCCTCCAATTCAGCCACGTTATGCTCCTTCCTAAAGAACACGCTCTTCCTTCGGGCCGAGACGTAGCGACACTTGGCCACGGCGTGAGCCAAACAACGTTTGGTGGCTGCCACTAAACTCCTGTATCCGTTGCCTGGGCTGGATGGATCCAAGTCGAAAAGGTGTTGGAGCCTTTGGAGGTGCCTCAATGGAGCCTCCAGGCGGGAGCCGTGATGGCGGAGCAGGAGGAAAGCGGAGGCGAAACGACGCCCCACGGCCGAGTCCGTGCTCAGGAAGAACGAGGCGTTGTCCGACGTTAAGGACGAAAGGGAGCGGAATAAAGGGCGGGGGTCTGGAGTCGGGGGGGGGTCCATTGTATGGGGGGTATAGGGGGGGATATGGGGTTTTAGAGTGGAGTTATGGGGGGTTATGGGGGGATATGGGGGGATATGGGGGGATATAGGGGGTTATAGGGGGTATAGGGGGGGGTTATGGGGTTGTAGAGTGGGGTGATGGGGGGATATGGGGCAGTTATGGGGGGATATGGGGGGTTATAGGTGGGATATGGGGGGTTATAGGCGGGATATGGGGGGATATGGGGGGGATATGGGGGGTTATGGGGTTGTAGAGTGGGGTTATGGGGGTTATGGGGGGGATATAGGGGGATATGGGGGGATATGGGGGGTTATGGGGGGATATGGGGGGATATGGGGGGGGATATGGGGGGATATGTGGGGTATGGGGGGATATAGGGGGTTATAGGGGGGTTATGGGGGGATATGGGGGATTATAGGGGGGTTATGGGGGGATATAGGGGGATATGGGGTGGATATGGGGGGTTATGGGGGGATATGGGGGGATATGGGGGATATGAGGGGGGATATGGGGGGGATATGGGGGGATATGGGGGGTATGGGGGGAATATGAGGGGGATATGGGGTTTTAGAGTGGAGTTATGGGGGGTTATGGGGGGATATGGGGGGGATATGGGGTGGATATAGGGGGATATGGGGTGGATATAGGGGGTTATGGGGGGTTATGGGGTGGATATGGGGGGGATATGGGGGGGAGATGGGGGGGAGATGGGGGGGAGATGGGGGGATATGGAGGGTTAAAGGGGCTCTGGGGGGGTTATAGGGGGGGATATGGGGGGAAATGGGGGGGTTATAGGGGGATATGAGGGGTTAAAGGGAGTCTGGGGGGTTATGGAGGTTATGGGGGGGATATGGGGGGGATATGGGAGGTTAAAGGTGGTCTGGGGGGGATATGGGGCGGTTAAAGAGGGTCTGGGGGGGTTAAGGGGGGGATATGGGGGTCTAGGGGGTTATGGGGGGGTTATGGGGGGTTATGGGGGGTTATGGGGGGGATATGGGGGGGATATGGGGGGTTATGGGGGCTTATGGGTGTTATGGGGGGTTATGGGGTGGATATGGGGGGGATATGGGGGGGAGATGGGGGGTTATGGGGGGATATGGGGGGATATAGGGGGGTTATGGGGGGATATAGGGGGGATATGGGGGGGATATGGGGGGTTATAGGGTTGTAGAGTGGGATAGGGAGGTTATAGGGGGGGTTAGGGGGTGTTAAAGGGGGTCTGGCAGGGTTATGGGGGGTTATGGGGGGGATATAGGGCTTTATGGGGGGATATGGGGTTGTAGAGTGGGATCGGAGGGTTATGGGGGGGATATGGGGGGATATGGGTGGTTATGGGGGGTTATGGGGGGATATGGGGGGTATAGGGGGGGATATGGGTGATTATGGGGGGTTAAAGTGGGTATGGGGGGGTTATAGGGGGGGATATGGAGGGATATGGGGGGATATAGAGGGATATGGGGGGATATGGGGGGTTATAGGGGGGTTATGGGGGGATATAGGGGGGATATGGGGGGGATATGGGGGGATATGGGGGGTTATGGGGAGATATGGAGGGATATGGGGGGTTATGGGGTTGTAGGGGGGGATATAGGGAGGTTATGGGGGGGATATGGGGGGGTTATGGTGGGATATGGGGGGTATAGGGGGGGATATGGGGTTTTAGAGTGGAGTTATGGGGTTGTAGAGTGGGGTGATGGGGGGATATGGGGCAGTTATGGGGGGATATGGGGGGTTATAGGCGAAATATGGGGGAGATATGGGGGGGATATGGGGGGTTATGGGGTTGTAGAGTGGGATTATGGGGTTATAGGGGGGGATATGGGGGGTTATAGGCGGGATATGGGGGGGATATGGGGGGTTATAGGGGGATATGGGGGGCTAAAGGGGGTCTGGGGGGGTTATGGGGTGTTATAGGGGGGATATGGGGGGTTATAGGCAGGATATGGGGTTGTAGGATGGGTTATAGAGGGATATGGGGGGCTAAAGGGGGTGTGGGGGGGTTATGGGGGGTTATAGGGGGGATATGGGGGGATATGAGGGGCTAAAGGGGGTCAGGGGAGATTATAGAGGGGATATGGGGGGTTAAAGGGGGTCTGGGGGGTTATAGGGGGGATATGGGGGGTTATAGGCGGGATATGGGGGGGATATGGGGGCTTATGGGGTTGTAAAGTGGGGTTAAGGGGGGTTATGGGGGGATATGAGGGGATATGGGGGGGTTATGGGGGGGTTATGGGGTTGTAGAGTGCAGTTATGGGGGGGTTGTGGGGGGATATGGGGGGGTTATACGGGGTCTGGGGGGGAAGTTATAGGGGATCGGGGTCTGGGGGGGATATGGGGGGGTTAATGGGGTTGTAGAGTGGGGTGATGGGGGGATATGGGGCGGTTATGGGGGGATATGGGGGGATATGGGGGGGTTATAGGGGGATATGGGGGGGATATGGGGGGATATGGGGGGTTATGGGGGGATATGGGGGGTTATGAGGGGGGTTATAGGGGGGTTATGGGGTTTTAGAGTGGAGTTATGGGGTTTATGGGGGGATATGGGGAGATATGGGGGGATATGGGGGGCTATGGGGGGTTATGAGGGGTCTGGGTGGGTTATGGGGATGGGGGGCGGTTTTGGGGTCTGGGGGGGAAAGGGGGAGGTGGGTTGTGGGGGGGAAAAGGGGTTATGGGGTGAGAGATGGGATTATGGGGTCTGGGATGGGGGTTATGGGGGCAGAGGGGGCTGTGGGGTCTGGGATGGGGGGAGATATGGGGGGAGAGATGGAGATGAGGGGTGAGATATGGGGTCTGATATGGGGCTGGGGGGTCTGCTATGGGGCTGGGGGTGAGATATGGGGTCTGCTATGGGGCTGGGGGGTCTGCTATGGGGCTGGGGGTGAGATATGGGGTCTGATATGGGGCTGGGGGGTCTGCTATGGGGCTGGGGGTGAGATATGGGGTTAGTTATGGGGCTGGGGGGTCTGCTATGGGGCTGGGGGGGCCTGATATGGGGCTGGGGCTGAGATATGGGGCGGGCTATGGGGCAGATGATGGGGCTATGGGGCTGGGATGGGCTGGGAGCTATGGGGCTGAGATCTATAGGGCTGGGATCTATGGGGCCAGGACCTGTGGGGCTCGGTCCTATGGGGCTGGGATCCGTGGGGCCAGGATCTATGGGGCTGGAATCTATGGGGCTGAGATCTATAGGGCTAGGATCTATGGGGCTGGGATCAATGGGGTCAGGATCTATGGGGCCAGGATCTATGGGGCTGGGATCTATGGGGCCAGTATCTATGGGGCAGAAGGGGGGGGTTGTGGGGCTGATGGTTCACATTTATAACCCCCCCCCCGGCACCGCCCCAAAGGTGGGGCAAGAAATGTGGGGCGGAGCTGGGGGGGCTGCAGGGGGGTCTATGGGTCTATGGGTCTAGGGAATGGGGAGCTATGGGTCTATGGGGGATCTATGGGGCAGGGAATGGGGATCTATGGGTCTATGGGGGATCTATGGGTCTATGGGGGATCTATGGGTCTATGGGGGATCTATGGGGCAGGGAATGGGGATTTATGGGTCTATGGGGGATCTATGGGTCTATGGGGGATCTATGGGGCAGGGAATGGGGATCTATGGGTCTATGGGGGATCTATGGGGCAGGGAATGGGGAGCTATGGGTCTATGGGGGATCTATGGGGCAGAGAATGGGGAGCTATGGGTCTATGGGGGATCTATGGGGCAGGGAATGGGGGATCTATGGGGCAAGGAATGGGGATCTATGGGTCTATGGGGGATCTATGGGGCAGGGAATGGGGATCTATGGGTCTATGGGGGATCTATGGGTCTATGGGAGATCTATGGGGCAGGGAATGGGGATCTATGGGTCTATGAGGGATCTATGGGGCAGGGAATAGGGATCTATGGGGCAGGGAATGGGGATCTATGGGTCTATGGGGGATCTATGGGGCAGGGAATGGGGATCTATGGGTCTATGGGGGATCTATGGGGCAGGGAATGGGGATCTATGGGGCAGGGAATGGGGATTTATGGGTCTATGGGGGATCTATGGGTCTATGGGGGATCTATGGGGCAGGGAATGGGGATCTATGGGTCTATGGGGGATCTATGGGTCTATGGGGGATCTATGGGGCAGGGAATGGGGATCTATGGGTCTATGGAGGATCTATGGGGCAGGGAATGGGGATCTATGGGTCTATGGGGGATCTATGGGGCAGGGAATGGGGATCTATGGGTCTATGGGGGATCTATGGGTCTATGGGGCATCTATGGGGCAGGCAATGGGGATCTATGGGTCTATGGGGGATCTATGGGGCAGGGAATGGGGATCTATGGGTCTATGGGGGATCTATGGGGCAGGGAATGGGGATCTATGGGTCTATGGGGGATCTATGGGGCAGGGAATGGGGAGCTATGGGTCTATGGGGGATCTATGGGTCTATGGGGGATCTATGGGTCTATGGGGGATCTATGGGGCAGGGAATAGGGATCTATGGGGCAGGGAATGGGGATTTATGGGTCTATGGGGGATCTATGGGTCTATGGGAAATCCATGGGGCAGGCAATGGGGATCTATGGGTCTATGGGGGATCTATGGGGCAGGGAATGGGGATCTATGGGTCTATGGGGGATCTATGGGGCAGGGAATGGGGATCTATGGGTCTATGGGGGATCTATGGGGCAGGGAATGGGGATCTATGGGTCTATGGGGGGTCTATGGGGGATCTATGGGGCAGGGAATGGGGATCTATGGGTCTATGGTGGATCTATGGGGGATCTATGGGGCAGGGAATAGGGATCTATGGGTCTATGGGGGATCTATGGGTCTATGGGGGATCTATGGGTCTATGGGGGATCTATGGGGCAGGGAATGGGGATCTATGTGTCTATGGGGGATCTATGGGTCTATGGGGGATCTATGGGGCAGGGAATGGAGATTTATGGGTCTATGGGGGATCTATGGGTCTATGGGGGATCTATGGGGCAGGGAATGGGGATCTATGGGTCTATGGGGGATCTATGGGGCAGGGAATGGGGATCTATGGGTCTATGGGGGATCTATGGGTCTATGGGGGATCTATGGGGCAGGGAATGGGGATCTATGGGTCTATGGGGGGTCTATGGGGCAGGGAATGGGGATCTATGGGTCTATGGGGGATCTATGGGGCAGGGAATGGGGATCTATGGGTCTATGGGGGATCTATGGGTCTATGGGGGATCTATGGGGCAGGGAATGGGGATCTATGGGTCTATGGGGGGTCTATGGGGGATCTATGGGGCAGGGAAGGGGGATCTATGGGTCTATGGGGGATCTATGGGGCAGGAAATGGGGATCTATGGGTCTATGGGGGATCTATGGATCTATGGGGGATCTATGGGTCTATGGGGGATCTATGGGTCTATGGGGGATCTATGGGGCAGGCTCTGCCCTGGGAACCCCCTTTAGGGTCCCCTGGTGTTGGAATCTGTGGGGCGGGGCAGGGGGGTCCCATGGGATGTGGGGCAGACACAGCTTGGGCAACACAGTGGGGCAGGGGGCAGTGGGGTGTGGGGCAGCTATGGGGTGTGGGGCAGGACGGCAGCCAATAGGGCCGAGGGGCAGGGGGGTGTGGGGCAGCTATGGGGCGGATGTGGGGCACAAGGATGGGGGGGATCTATGGGGCAGATATGGGGCTCAGAGTGGGATCTATGGGGCAGATATGGGGCTCAGAGATAGTGGGATCTATGGGGCAGATATGGGGCACAGGGGTGGGATCTATGGGGCAGCTGTGGGGCACAGGGATGGGGGGATCTATGGGGCAGGAGATGGGTCTGGAGGATCTATGGGGCAGATACGGGGCACAGGGGTGGGGGGGATCTATGGGGCAGATACGGGGCACAGGGGTGGGGGGGATCTATGGGGCAGATACGGGGCACAGGGGTGGGATCTGTGGGGCACAGGGATGGGGGGATCTATGGGGTCAGGAGGATCTATGGGGCAGCTGTGGGGCAGGAAAACAGGATGAGGGATCTATGGGGCAGATATGGGGCACAGGGGTGGGGGGGGTCAGGAGGATCTATGGGGCAGATATGGGGCACAGAGATAGTGGGATCTATGGGGCAGATATGGGGCTCAGAGTGGGATCTATGGGGCAGATATGGGGCACAGAGATAGTGGGATCTATGGGGCAGATATGGGGCTCAGAGATAGTGGGATCTATGGGGCAGATATGGGGCTCAGAGATAGTGGGACCTATGGGGCAGATATGGGGCTCAGAGTCGGATCTATGGGGCAGATATGGGGCTCAGAGTGGGATCTATGGGGCAGATATGGGGCACATAGTGGGATCTATGGGGCAGATATGGGGCACAGAGATAGTGGGATCTATGGGGCAGATATGGGGCACATAGTGGGATCTATGGGGCAGATATGGGGCACAAGGATGGGATCTATGGGGCAGTTGTGGGGCACAGTTTGGGGGTGTCTATGGGGCAGACATGGGGTGTCTATGGGGCAGATATGTGGTGTCTATGGGGTATCTATGGGGTGTCTATGGGGCAGCTATGGGGCAGACATGGGGTATCTATGGGGCAGACATGGGGTGTCTATGGGGCAGACATGGGGTGTCTATGGGGCAAACATAGGGTGTCTTTGGGGTGGCTATGGGGCAGCTGTGGGGCAGACATGGGACAGACATGGGGTGTCTATGGGGTGTCTATGGGTCAGCTATGGGGCAGACATGGGGTGGCTATGGGGCAGACATAGGGTATCTATGGGGCAGCTATGGGGCAGACATGGGGTGGGTATGGGTCAGCTATGGGGCAGACATGGGGTGGCTATGGGGCAGCTATGGGGCAGACAGGGTATCTATGGGTCAGCTATGGGGCAGACATGGGGTATCTATGGGTCAGCTATGGGTGTCTATGGGGTGTCTATGGGGCAGACATGGGACAGACATGGGGTAGCTATGGGGCGGCTATGGGGCAGACATGGGGCAGCTATGGGGTGTCTATAGGGCAGCTATGGGGTGGCTATGGGGTGGCTATGGGGCAGACATGGGGTGGCTATGGGGTGGCTATTGGGGCAGACATAGGGTATCTATGGGGCAGCTATGGGGCAGACATGGGGTGTCTATGGGGTGTCTATAGGGCAGACATGGGGCAGCTATGGGGTGTCTATAGGGCAGCTATGGGGTGTCTATAGGGCAGCTATGGGATGTCTATGGGGCAGCTATGGGTGTCTATGGGGCGGCTATGGGGCAGACATGGGGCAGCTATGGGGCAGACATGGGGTGTCTATGGGATGGCTATGGGGTGTCTATGGGGCAGACATAAGATGGCTATGGGGCAGACATAGGGTATCTATGGGGCAGACATGGGGCAGACATGGGGTGTCTATAGGGCAGCTATGGGATGTCTATGGGGCAGCTATGGGTGTCTATGGGGCGGCTATGGGGCAGACATGGGGCAGCTATGGGGCAGACATGGGGTGTCTATGGGGCAGACACAGGGTGTCTATGGGGTGTCTATGGGGCAGACATGGGACAGACATGGGGCAGCTATGGGGCGGCTATGGGGCAGACATGGGGTGTCTATGGGGTGTCTATGGGGCAGACACAGGGTGTCTATGGGGTGTCTATAGGGCAGCTATGGGGTGTCTATGGGGCAGACATGGGGTGTCTATGGGGCAGACATGGGGTATCTATGGGTCAGCTATGGGGCAGACATGGGGTGGCTATGGGGCAAACATAGGGTGTCTTTGGGGTGGCTATGGGGCAGCTGTGGGGCAGACATGGGACAGACATGAGGTGTCTATGGGGTGTCTATGGGGCAGCTATGGGGCAGACATGGGGTATCTATGGGTCAGCTATGGGGCAGACATGGGGTGGCTATGGGGCAGCTATGGGGCAGACAGGGTATCTATGGGTCAGCTATGGGGCAGACATGGGGTGGGTATGGGGTGGCTATGGGGCATACATAGGGTATCTATGGGGCAGCTATGGGGCAGACATGGGGTGTCTATAGGGCAGACATGGGGCAGCTATGGGGTGTCTATAGGGCAGCTATGGGGTGTCTATGGGGCAGCTATGGGTGTCTATGGGGCGGCTATGGGGCAGACATGGGGCAGCTATGGGGTGTCTATGGGGTGTCTATGGGGCAGACACAGGATGGCTATGGGGCAGACACACGGTATCTATGGGGCAGCTATGGGGCAGACATGGGGTGGGTATGGGGTGGCTATGGGGCAGACATAGGGTATCTATGGGGCAGCTATGGGGCAGACATGGGGTGTCTATGGGGTGTCTATGGGGCAGACACACGGTATCTATGGGGCAGCTATGGGGCAGACATGGGGTGGGTATGGGGTGGCTATGGGGCAGACATAGGGTATCTATGGGGCAGCTATGGGGCAGACATGGGGTGTCTATAGGGCAGACATGGGGCAGCTATGGGGTGTCTATAGGGCAGCTATGGGGTGTCTATGGGGCAGCTATGGGTGTCTATGGGGCGGCTATGGGGCAGACATGGGGCAGCTATGGGGCAGACATGGGGTGTCTATAGGATGGCTATGGGGTGTCTATGGGGCAGACATAAGATGGCTATGGGGCAGACATAGGGTATCTATGGGGCAGCTATGGGGCAGACATGGGGTGGCTATGGGGTGTCTATGGGGCAGACATGGGGTGTCTATGGGGTGTCTATAGGGCAGCTATGGGGTGTCTATGGGGCAGCTATGGGTGTCTATGGGGCGGCTATGGGGCAGATATGGGGCAGCTATGGGGCAGACATGGGGTGTCTATGGGGCAGACATAGGATGGCTATGGGGCAGACACACGGTATCTATGGGGCAGCTATGGGGCAGCTATGGGGTGTCTATGGGGTGTCTATGGGGCAGACATAGGATGGCTATGGGGTGTCTATGGGGCAGACATGGGGCAATCCCACACGACCCCACAGAGCCCCATAGGACCCCACAGCTCCCCTATAGGGCCCAATACGATCCTATAGGAACCTCATAGGACCCTATAGAGCCCCATAGGAGCCTATAGGAGCCGCATAGAACCCTATAAGACCACATACTGCCCCATAGAGCCCCATAGATCCCTATAGGAGCCCCATAGAATCCCATAAAGCCCCATAGAGCCCCATAGAGACCCCATAGAGACCCATAGATCCCTATAGGACCCCTTAGAGCCCCATAGATCCCTATAGGACTCCTTAGAGCCCTACAGAACCCCATAGAGCCCCATAGAACCCTATAGGAGCCCCATAGAGCCCCATAGAACCCCTTAGAGCCCCATAGAACCCTATAGGAGCCCCATAGAACCCCATAGAGGCCCATATATCCCTATAGGAGCCCCATAGAACCCTATAGGGGCCCCATAGAACACCTATGGGCCCCATAGAGCCACACAGAACCCTATAGGAGCCCTATAGAACCCCATAGAGCCCCATAGATCCCTATAGGACCTCATAGAGCCCTATAGGATCCTATAGAGCACCATAAAACCCTATAGGAGTCCCATAGAGCCCCATAGAACCATATAGGAGCCTCACAGAACCCTATAGAACCCTATAGGAGCCCCATAGAACACCTATGGGCCCCATAGAAACCCCATAGAGCCACATAGAACCCTACAGGAGCCCTATAGAACCCTATAGGGGCCCCATAGAACCCCACAGAGACCCATAGATCCCTATAGGCCCCATAGATCCTATATGACCCTATAGGCCCCATAGAGCCCCATAGGACCCACTTTGAGCCCTATAGGATCCTATAGAACCCCACAGATCCCTATAGGACCCCATAGAGCCCCATAGATCCCCATAGAGCCCCATAGATCCCTACAGGACCCCATAGAGCCCTATAGGACCCCCATAGAGCCCTATAGGATCCTATAGAACCCCACAGATCCCTATAGGCCCCATAGATCCCTATATGACCCCATAGATCCTATATAACCCTATAGGCCCCGTATACCCTATAGGCCCCACAGATCCCTATATGACCCCATAGAGTCCCATAGAACCCTATAGGAGCCCCATAGAACCCCATAGAACCCCACAGGACCCCATAGAACCCCATAGAGCCCTATAGGATCCTATATGACCCCATAGAGCCCATATAACCCTATAGTTCCCCATAGATCCCTATATGACCCCATAGAGCCCCATAGAACCCTATAGACCCCATATAACCCTATAGGAGCCCCATAGAGACCCCACAGAGCCCTATAGGACCCCATAGAGCCCCATAGAACCCCATAGAGCCCTATAGACCCCATAGAGCCCCATAGAACCCTATATGACCCTATAGACCCCATAGAGCCCCATAGAACCCTATAGGAGCCCCATAGAACCTTATAGGCCCCATAGAGCCCTATAGATCCCCATAGAGCCCCACAGGACCCCATAGGAGCCCCATAGAACCTCACAGGACCCCATAGAGCCCCATAGAACCCCATAGATCCCTATAGGACCCCATAGAGCCCCATAGGACCCACTTTGAGCCCTATAGGATCCTATAGAACCCCACAGATCCCTATAGGACCCCATAGAGCCCTATAGGACCCTATAGGAGCCCCATAGATCCCTATAGGACCCCATAGATCCCTATAGGATCCCCATAGAGCCCTATAGGATCCTACAGAACCCCATAGATCCCTATAGGCCCCATAGATCCCTATATGATCCCATAGATCCTATATAACCCTATAGGCCCCATATAACCCTATAGGCCCCATAGATCCCTATATGACCCCATAGAGCCCCATAGAACCCTATAGGAGCCCCATAGAACCCCATAGAGCCCCACAGGACCCCATAGAACCCCATAGAGCCCTATAGGACCCTATAGGAGCCCCATAGAGCCCTATAGGACCCCATAGATCCTATATGACCCTGTAGGCCCCATAGATCCCTATATGACCCCATAGGAGCCCCATAGATCCCTATAGGACCCCATAGAGCCCTATAGGAGCCCCATAGAGCCCTATAGGCCCCATAGATCCTATATAACCCTATAGGCCCCATAGATCCCCATAGAGCCCCATAGATCCCCATAGAACCCCATAGAGCCCTATAGGACCCCATAGAGCCCCACAGAACCCCATAGATCCCTATAGGACCCTATAGGAGCCTCATAGATCCCTATAGGACCCCATAGAGCCCCATAGATCCCCATAGAACCCTATAGGATCCTATATGACCTCATAGACCCTATATAACCCTATATGACCCCATAGACCCCATATAACCCTATAGGCCCCATAGATCCCTATATGACCCTATAGGCCCCATAGATCCCTATATGACCCCATAGATCCTATATAACCCTATAGGCCGCGTATAACCCTATAGGCCCCATAGATCCCTATATGACCCCATAGAGCCCCATAGAACCCTATAGGAGCCCCATAGAACCCCATAGAACCCCACAGGACCCCATAGAACCCCATAGAGCCCCATAGAGCCCTATAGGATCCTATAAGACCCCATAGACCCCATATAACCCTATGGGCCCCATAGATCCCTATAGGACCCCATAGAGCCCTATATGAGCCCCATAGACCTTTATAGGCCCCATAGATCCCTATATAACCCTATAGGCCCCATATAACCCTATAGGATCCTATATGACCCCATATAACCCCATATGACCCTATAGGCCCCATAGATCCCTATATGACCCTATATAACCCCATATAACCCTATAGGCCCCATATAACCCTATAGGATCCTATATGACCCCATATAACCCTATAGGCCCCATATAACCCTATAGGATCCTATATGACCCCATATAACCCTATAGGCCCCATATAACCCTATAGGCCCCATATAACCCTATATAACCCTATAGGCCCCATATAACCCTATAGGCCCCATATAACCCTATATAACCCTATAGGCCCCATATAACCCCATATAACCCTATAGGCCCCATATAACCCCATATAACCCTATAGGCCCTATATAACCCCATATAACCCTATAGGCCCCATATAACCCCATATAACCCTATAGGCCCCATAGATCCCTATAGGATCCTATAGAACCCCATAGATCCCTATAGGACCCCATAGAGCCCCATAGATCCCTATATGACCCTATAGGCCCCATAGATCCCTATATAACCCTATATGACCCCATAGACCCCATATAACCCTATAGGAGCCCCATAGAGCCCCATAGAGACCCCATAGAGCCCTATAGGACCCCATAGAGCCCCATAGAACCCCATAGAGCCCTATAGACCCCATAGAGCCCCATAGAACCCTATATGACCCTATAGACCCCATAGAGCCCCTTAGAACCCTATAGGACCCCATAGAGCCCCATAGATCCCCATAGAACCCTATGGACCCCTTAGAGCCCCATATAACCCTATATGACCCTATAGAGCTCATAGAGCCCCACAGGACCCTATAGGAGCCCCATAGAGCCCTATAGGACTCCATAGAGCCCTATATGACCCCATAGAGCCCCATAGAACCCTATAGGAGCCCCATAGAACCCCACAGGACCCCATAGAACCCCATAGAGCCCCATAGAGCCCTATAGGATCCTATAGAACCCCATAGATCCCTATAGGACCCCATAGATCCCTATAGGACCCCATAGAGCCCTATAGGAGCCCCATAGATCCCTATATGACCCCATAGATCCTATATAACCCTATAGGCCCCGTATAACCCTATAGGCCCCATAGATCCCTATAGGACCCCATAGAGCCCCATAGAACCCTATAGGAGCCCCATAGAACCCCATAGAACCCCACAGGACCCCATAGAATCCCATAGAGCCCTATAGGATCCTATATGACCCCATAGAGCCCATATAACCCTATAGTTCCCCATAGATCCCTATAGGACCCCATAGAGCCCTATATGAGCCCCATAGACCTTTATAGACCCCATAGATCCCTATATAACCCTATAGGAGCCCCATAGAGCCCTATAGGCCCCATAGAGCCCCATAGAGACCCCATAGATCCCTATAGGAGCCCCATAGACCCCATATAACCCTATATGACCCTATAGGCCCCATATAACCCCATATAACCCTATAGGCCCCATATAACCCCATATGACCCCATAGACCCCATATAACCCTATAGGATCCTATAAGACCCCATAGACCCCATATAACCCTATAGGCCCCATAGATCCCTATAGGACCCCATAGAGCCCCATAGAGCCCTATAGGACCCCATCGAGCCCCATAGATCCCCATAGAACCCTATAGGACCCCATAGAGCCCTATAGGATCCTATATGACCCCATAGACCCTATATAACCCTATAGGCCCCATAGACCCCATATAACCCTATAGGCCCCATAGATCCCTATATGACCCTATAGGCCCCATAGATCCCTATAGGACCCCATAGAGCCCCATAGAACCCCATAGATCCCTATAGGAGCCCATAGAGCCCCATATAACCCTATAGACCCCATATAACCCTATAGATCCCTATATGGCCCCATAGACCCCATATAACCCTATAGGCCCCATAGAACCCTATAGACCCCATAGATCCCCATAGAACCCCATAGAGCCCTATAGGACCCCATAGAGCCCCACAGAACCCCATAGATCCCTATAGGACCCTATAGGAGCCCCATAGATCCCTATAGGACCCCATAGAGCCCCATAG
This sequence comes from Coturnix japonica, assembly GCF_054131305.1. NCBI lineage: Eukaryota > Metazoa > Chordata > Aves > Galliformes > Phasianidae > Coturnix > Coturnix japonica. The sequence goes on from NW_028188963.1 coordinate 488,434, forward strand.
AACCCCATAGGACCCTATAAGAGCCGCATAGAGCCCTATAGGACCCCATAGAGCCCCATAGATCCCCATAGAACCCTATAGGACCCCATAGAGCCCTATAGGATCCTATATGACCTCATAGACCCTATATAACCCTATATGACCCCATAGACCCCATATAACCCTATAGGCCCCATAGATCCCTATATGACCCCATAGAGCCCCATAGAACCCTATAGGAGCCCCATAGAACCCCATAGAACCCCACAGGACCCCATAGAACCCCATAGAGCCCTATAGGATCCTATATGACCCCATAGAGCCCATATAACCCTATAGTTCCCCATAGATCCCTATATGACCCCATAGAGCCCCATAGAACCCTATAGACCCCATATAACCCTATAGGAGCCCCATAGAGCCCCATAGAACCCCATAGAGCCCTATAGACCCCATAGAGCCCCATAGAACCCTATATGACCCTATAGACCCCATAGAGCCCCATAGAACCCTATATGACCCTATAGACCCCATAGAGCCCCATAGAACCCTATATGACCCTATAGACCCCATAGAGCCCCATAGAACCCTATATGACCCTATAGACCCCATAGAGCCCCATAGATCCCTATAGGACCCCATAGAGCCCCATATGACCCCATAGACCCCATATAACCCTATAGGATCCTATAAGACCCCATAGACCCCATATAACCCTATAGGCCCCATAGATCCCTATAGGACCCCATAGAGCCCCATAGAACCCTATAGAACCCTATAGGCGCCCCATAGAGCCCCATATAACCCTATAGGCCCCATAGAACCCTATAGGATCCTATATGACCCCATATAACCCTATAGGCCCCATAGGCCGCCATTGCCCCTCCCCCCCCCGTCCCGCTCCCACCTCAGCGCTCCACTTCCGCTCCGCCCCCCCCACTCAAACAACTTCCGGCCACGTGACTCCCGCTGTCCAATCCCCGCTCCTCAACCAGCCCCCCTTCATAGTCCCGCTCCCTTTTAGCCGCGCTCTGATTGGTCGATATGCGGACTTTGGCGGCACGTGACGCGGCGTCGACCAATAGCAAACGGGCTTTAAGCGTCGCCTAGGCAAAGGACCCGGAAGTGCGGAGCTGAGCGCTGATTGGTGGAGAGCGACACGAGCGATAAAACCGGATTTAAAGGGACCGCGACCCCATAAAGGACCAGAATGACCCTATAACCCCATAGCGACCCTATAACCCCATAGCGACCCTATAACCCCATATAGGGCCCTATAACCCCATATAATGACCCTATAACCCCATATAGGGGCCCTATAACCCCATATAATGACCCTATAACCCCATATAGGGCCCTATAACCCCATATAATGACCCTATAACCCCATATAGGGGCCCTATAACCCCATATAGGGCCCTGTAACCCCATATAGGGGCCATATAACCCCATATAGGGCCCTATAACCCCATAACGACCCTACAACCCCATATAGGGGCCCTATAACCCCATATAGGGCCCTATAACCCCATATAGGGGCCTATAACCCCATATAGGGCCCAATAACCCCATATAATGACCCTATAACCCCATAATGAACCTATAACCCCATAACGACCCTATAACCCCATAACGACCCTATATCCCCATATAGGGGCCCTATAACCCCATATAGGGGCCATATAACCCCATATAGGGCCCTATAACCCCATAACGACCCTATAACCCCATAATGACCCTATAACCCCATATAATGACCCTATAACCCCATATAGGGCCCTATAACCCCATATAATGACCCTATAACCCCATATAATGACCCTATAACCCCATAGCGACCCTATAACCCCATATAGGGGCCCTATAACCCCATATAGGGGCCATATAACCCCATATAATGACCCTATAACCCCATATAGGGCCCTATAACCCCATATAGGACCCTATAACCCCATATAATGACCCTATAACCCATATAGGACCCTATAACCCCATATAGGGCTCTATAACCCCATAATGACCCTATAACTCCATAGAATGAACCTATAACCCCATATAGGGGCCATATAACCCCATATAATGACCCTATAACCCCATATAGGGACCCCATAAGGTCCCCATAACCCCATATAAGGACCCCATAACCCCATATAAGACCTTATAATGACCCCATAACCCCATATAAGGTCCCCATATCCCCCTATAAGGACCCCATATCCCCCTATAAGGACCCCATAGCCCCATATAAGGACCCCATAACCCCATATAAGACCCTATAAGGTCCCCATATCCCCATATAAGGTCCCCATATCCCCCTATAACGTCCCCATAGCCCCATATAAGGACCCCATAACCCATATAATGTCCCCATATCCCCCTATAACATCCCCTATAACATCCCCTATAACATCCCCTATAACATCCCCTATAACATCCCCTATAATATCCCCTATATCCCCCCCGGCCCCATAGATCCCATATAAGGACCCCATAAGGACCCCATAACCCCCTATAACGACCATATAACCCGATGTAAGACCCTATAAGGACCCCATAACCCCCTATATGGTCCCCATATCCCCCTATAAGGTCCCCATAACCCCATAGAAGGTCCCCATAACCCCATATAAGGACCCCATAACCCCATATAAGGTCCACATATCCCCCTATAAGGACCCCATATCCCCCTATAAGGACCCCATAACCCCATATAAGGTCCCCATAACCCCATATAAGGTCCACATATCCCCCTATAAGGACCCCATATCCCCCTATAAGGACCCCATAACCCCATATAAGGTCCCCATAACCCCATATAAGGACCCCATAACCCCATATAAGGTCCACATATCCCCCTATAAGGACCCCATATCCCCCTATAAGGACCCCATAACCCCATATAAGGTCCCCATAACCCCATATAAGGTCCACATATCCCCCTATAAGGACCCCATATCCCCCTATAAGGACCCCATAACCCCATATAAGGTCCCCATAACCCCATATAAGGACCCCATAACCCCATATAAGACCCTATAGTGACCCCATAACCCCATATAAGGTTCCCATAGCCCCTATAAGGACCCCATAACCCCCTATAAGGACCCCATAACCCCCTATAAAGACCCCATAGCCCCATATAAGGTCCCCATATCCCCCTATAAGGACGCCATATCCCCATATAAGGTCCCCATATCCCCCTATAAGGACCCCATATCCCCCTATAAGGACCCCATAACCCCATATAAGGTCCCCATATCCCCCTATAAGGACCCCATATCCCCATATAAGGTCCCCATATCCCCCTATAAGGACCCCATATCCCCCTATAAGGACCCCATATCCCCATATAAGGACCCCATAACCCCATATAAGACCCTATAAGGACCCCATAACCCCATATAAGGTCCCCATAACCCATATAAGGACCCCATAATGACCCCATAACCCCATATAAGGTCCCCATATCCCCCTATAACGTCCCCATAGCCCCATATAAGGACACCATAACCCCATATAAGACCCTATAATGACCCCATAACCCCATATAAGGACCCCATAACCCCATATAACGTCCCCATAACCCCATATAAGAACCTCATAACCCCATATAATGACCCCATAACCCCATATAAGAACCTCATAACCCCATATAATGACCCCATAACCCCATATAAGACCCTATAATGACCCCATAACCCCATAATGACCCCATAACCCCATATAAGGACCCCATAACCCATATAAGGACCCCATAATGACTCCATAACCTCATATAAGGACCCCATAACCCATATAAGGACCCCACAATGACCCCATAACCCCATATAAGGACCCCATAACCCCATATAAGACCCTATAATGACCCCATATTCCCCTATAAGGACCCCATAACCCCATATAACGTCCCCATAGCCCCATATAAGAACCTCATAACCCCATATAATGATCCCATAACCCCATATAAGACCCTATAAGGACCCCATAACCCCATATAAGGACCCCATAGACCCATATAAGGACCCCATAACCCCATATGAGACCCTCTAATGACCCCATATCCCCATATAAGGTCCCCATATCCCCCTATAAGGACCCCATATCCCCCTATAAGGACCCCATAACCCCATATAAGGACCCCATAACCCCATATAAGGACCCCATAGCCCCATATAAGGACCCCATAACCCCATATAAGGACCCCATATCCCCCTATAAGGACCCCATAACCCCATATAAGGACCCCATAACCCCATATAAGACCCCATAAGGACCCCATAACCCCCTATAAGGACCCCATAGCCCCATATAAGGACCCCATAACCCCATATAAGACCCTATAATGACCCCATATCCCCCTATAAGGACCCCATAGCCCCATATAAGGACCCCATAACCCCATATAAGGACCCCATAACCCATATAAGGACCCCATAATGCCCCCATAACCCCATATAAGGTCCCCATATCCCCCTATAACGTCCCCATATCCCCCTATAAGGACCCCATATCCCCCTATAAGGACCCCATAGCCCCATATGAGGACCCCATAGACCCATATAAGGACCCCATAACCCCATATAAGACCCTATAATGACCCCATATCCCCATATAAGGTCCCCATATCCCCCTATAATATCCCCTATAAGGTTCCCCTATAACATCCCCTATAACATCCCCTATACATCCCCTATAATATCCCCTATATCCCCCCGGCCCCATAGATCGGTTATGGGGGGGGAGGGGCCGTTACTCACCTTTGCCCCCTGGGGGGAGAAGCCGGTAGTAACTGCGCTATGGGGCAGCGACCGGCACGGCCCTATAGGGCCAGATATGGGGTCAGATATAGGGCCAGATATAGGGCCACATATAGGGCCAGCTATGGGGTCCTAATGACTGCAGGTAAAGGGATATGGGGGGTTTTGGGGTCGTTATGGGGTCCCTATAGGTGGCTATGGGGTCCCTTTAGAGGGTTATGGGGTCGTTATGGGGTCAGCTATGGGGTCAGATATAGGGCCAGCTATAGGGCCAGCTATGGGGCCAGCTATGGGGCCAGCTATGGGGTCCTAATGACTGCAGGTAAAGGGATATGGGGGGTTTTGGGGTCAATATAGGGGGTTATGGGGTCTTTATAGGGGGTTATGGGGTCGTTATGGGGTCCTTATATGGGGTTATGGGGGGTTATGAGGATGTTATATGGGTTTATGGGGTCGTTATAGGGGGTTATGGGGTCGTTATAGGGGGTTATAGGGTCGTTATGGGGGGTTATGGGGTCGTTATTGGGGGTTATGGGGTCCTTATAGGGGGTTATGGGGTCGTTATAGGGGGTTATGGGGTCCTTATAGGGGGTTATGGGGTCGTTATATGGGGTTATAGGATCGTTATGGGGTCAGCTATGGGGTCCTAATGGCTGCAGGTAAAGGGATATGGGGGGTTATGGGGTCGTTATGGGGTCCCTATAGGTGGCTATGGGGTCCCTTTAGAGGGTTATGGGGTCGTTATGGGGTCAGCTATGGGGTCAGATATAGGGCCAGATATAGGGCCAGATATGGGGCCAGCTATAGGGCCAGCTATGGGGTCCTCATGGCTGCAGGTAAAGGGATATGGGGGGTTATGGGGTCGTTATAAGGCATTATGGGGTCTTTATAGGGGGTTATGGGGTCGTTATGGGGTTATGGGGTCGTTATATGGGGTTATAGGGATCTTATATGGGGTTATGGAGTCATTATGGGGTCGTTATGGGGGGTTATGGGGTCGTTATGGGGTCCTTATAGGGGGTTATGGGGTCGTTATGGGACCTTATAGGGGGTTATGGGGTCGTTATAGGGCGTTATGGGGTAGTTATGGGGTCGTTATAGGGGGTTATGGGGTCCTTATATGGGGTTATAGGGACCTTATATGGGATTATGGAGTCATTATGGGGTCCTTATAGGGGGTTATGGGGTCGTTATGGGGGGTTATGGGGTCCTTATAGGGGGTTATGGGGACGTTATATGGGGTTATGGGGTCGTTATATGGGGTTATAGGGTCGTTATGGGGTCAGCTATGGGGTCCTAATGACTGCAGGTAAAGGGATATGGGGGGTTATGGGGTCGTTATAGGGCGTTATGGGGTCCCTATAGGTGGCTATGGGGTCCCTTTAGAGGGTTATGGGGTCGGTATGGGGTCAGCTATGGGGTCAGATATAGGGTCAGCTATGGGGTCAGCTATGGGGTCCTCATGGCTGCAGGTAAAGGGATATGGGGGGTTATAGGGACGTTACTGGGGGCTATGGGGTCTTTATAGGGGGTTATGGGGTCGTTATGGGGTTCTTATAGGGGGTTATGGGGTCCTTATAGGGGGTTATAGGGACCTTATATGGGGTTATGGGGTCGTTATAGGGTCCTTATAGGGGGTTATAGGGTCGTTATGGGGTCCATAGGGTCCTTATAGGGGGTTATGGGGTCGTTATGGGGTTCTTATAGGGGGTTATGGGGTCGTTATGGGGGGTTATGGGGTCGTTATATGGGGTTATGGGGTCCTTATAGGGGGTTATGGGATCGTTATAGGGGGTTATGGGGTCGTTATTGGGGGTTATGGGGTCGTTATTGGGGGTTATGGGATCGTTATAGGGGGTTATGGGGTCCTTATAGGGGGTTATGGGGTCCTTATAGGGGGTTATGGGGTCCTTATATGGGGTTATAGGGTCGTTATGGGGGGTTATGGGGTCGTTATGGGGCCAGCTATGGGGTCCTCATGGCTGCAGGTAAAGGGATATGGGGGGTTATAGGGTCTATATGGGGACCCGAGTGGGCTATGGGGTCGTTATGGGGCCGTTATGGGGTCACCTATGGGTTATGGGGTCAGCTATGGGTTCAGCTATGGGGTCGGCTATGGGATCCTAATGACTGCAGGTAAAGGGATATGGGGGGTTATGGGGACCTTATAGGGGGTATTAGGGTCGATATGGGGGGTTATAGGGTCGTTATGGGGGGTTATGGGGTCGTTATTGGGCCAGCTATGGGGTCCTCATGGCTGCAGGTAAAGGGATATGGGGGGTTATAGGGACGTTACTGGGGGCTATGGGATCGTTATAGGGGGTTATGGGGTCGTTATGGGGTTCTTATAGGGGGTTATGGGGTCCTTATAGGGGGTTATAGGGACCTTATATGGGGTTATGGGGTCATTATGGGGTCCTTATAGGGGGTTATGGGGTCGTTATGGGGTTCTTATAGGGGGTTATGGGGTCCTTATATGGGGTTATGGGGTCGTTATGGGGGGTTATGGGGTCGTTATAGGGTCCTTATAGGGGGTTATGGGGTCGTTATAGGGACTTAGAGGGACGTTATTGGGGGTTATGGGGACCCCAATGGGTTATGGGGTCCCTATAGGGGGTTATGGGGTCATTATGGGGTCCTTATAGGGGGTTATAGGGTCCTTGTAGGGGGTTATGGGGTCGTTATGGGGGGTTATGGGGTCGTTATGGGGGCTTATGGGGTCCTTATAGGGGGTTATGGGGTCGTTATGGGGGCTTATGGGGTCCTTATAGGGGGTTATGGGGTCGTTATGGGGGGTTATGGGGTCGTTATGGGGTTCATAGGGTCCTTATAGGGGGTTATGGGGTCGTTATGGGGGCTTATGGGGTCCTTATAGGGGGTTATGGGGTCGTTATGGGGGGTTATGGGGTCGTTATGGGGCCAGCTATGGGGTCCTAATGGCTGCAGGTAAAGGGATATGGGGGGTTATGGGGTCCGTATGGGGCCCCATAGAACCCTATAAGAGCCCCATAGAGCCCCATATTCAACCCCCATTTTAAGACGCCCATATTAACCCCCTCATTTTATTCTCCCCCCTTTTCTCCCCCCCATTACCCCCTATTTACCCCCCTCCCCCCTTATTACCCCCTTACTACCCCCTTCCCCCCTAATTACCCCCATATTACCCCCCTCCCCCCTTATTAACCCCTATTTACCCCCCTCCCCCCTTATTACCCCGCTCCCCCCTTTTTACCCCCCTTATTACCCCCTTCTCCCTTACTACCCCCTTATTACCCCCTTTCCCTTATTACCCCCCTATTACCCCCTTATTACCCCCCTATTTACCCCCTTCCCCCCTTATTACCCCCTTATTCCCCCCTTCTCCCTTATTACCACCTTTATTACCCCCCTCCCCCCTTTACCCCCCCTTATTACCCCTTTCCCCCCTTATTACCCCCTTTGTTACCCCCTTCCCCCCTTATTACCCCCTTATTACCCCCCTACCCCCCCATATTCCCCCCTCCCCCCTTATTACCCCCCTACCTCCCCTTATTACCCCCTATTACCCCCATATTCCCCCCTCCCCATCCTATTTACCCCCATCCCCCTTATTACCCCCCTATTTACCCTCCTCCCCCCTATTTATCCCCTTATTACCCCTTATTACCCCCTCCCCCCTTATTACCCCCCTACTTCCCCTTATTACCCTCTCCCCCCTTATTACCCCCCTAACCCCCTTATTACCACCCTAATTACCCCCCTCTCCCCCTTATTACCCCCCTTATTACACCCTATTTACCCTCCCCCCCCCTTTATGCCCCCTTATTACCCCCTTATTACCCCATTTTACCCCCCATATTACCCCCCTTCCCTCCTTATTACCCCCTCCCACCTTATTACCCCCCTTATTGCCCCCTTTTACCCCTCTTTTACCCCCCTCCCCTCCTTTACTCCCATATTACCCCCCTCCCCCCTTATTACCCCCCTTATTACCCCCCTCCCCCATATTTACCCCCTTCCCCCTTATTACCCCCCTTATTACCCCCCTTATTACCCCCCTACCCCCCCATATTCCCCCCACCTCACCCTATTTACCCCCATCCCCCCTTATTCCCCCCCTTATTACCCCCTTATTACCCCATTTTACTCCATATTACCCCCTCCCCACCCTAATTACCCCCTTTACCTCCTTATTACCCCCCTATCCCCCATATTACCCCCCTACCCCGCCTTATTACCCCCTGCCCCCTTATTACCCCCCTTATTATCCCCCTACTCCCCCATATTACCCCCTCCCCACCCTAATTACCCCCTTACCTCCTTATTACCCCCCTTATTACCCCCTTTCCCCTTTATTACCCCCCTTATTACCCCCCTCCCCCCTTTATTACCCCCCTACCCCCCATATTTCCCCCTTCCCTCCCATATTACCCCCCTTACCTCCTTATTATCCCCCTATTTAACCCCCTATCCCCCATATTCCCCCCTCTCCCCCCTATTTACCCCTATTTACCCCCTATTTACCCCCTCCCCCCTTATTACTCCCCTTATTACCCCCCCTGGCCCCTCTTACCCCATTACCCCCCATATTACCCCCCTCCCCTCTTATTACCCCCCTATCCCCCATATTACCCCCTTCCCCCCTTATTACCCCCCTACTGCCCCATATTCCCCCCTCTCCCCTTTTTTCCCCCCCTTATTACCCCCTTATTACCCCCTTATTACCCCCCTCCCCCATATTTACCCCCTCACCCCTTATTACCCCCCTTATTACCCCCCTACCCCCCCATATTACCCCCTCCCCACCCCATTTACCCCCTTACCCCTTAATTACCCCCTATTTACCCCCCATATTGCCCCATTCCCCCCTTATTACCCCCCTATGTACCCCCTTACACCCTTATTACCCCCTTATTACTCCCTTCCCCCCTTATTACCCCCCTACCCCTCTTATTACCCCCCTTTTTTCCCCCTTTCCCTTATTACCCCCCTTATTACCCCCTTCTCCCCCTTACTACCCCCCTTATTACCCCTTTCCCCCCTTATTACCCCCTTCCCCCCTTATTACCCCCTCCCCCCTTATTACCCCCTCCCCCCTTATTACCCCGCTTATTACCCCCCTTCCCCCTTATTACCCCCTCCCCCCTTATTTACCCCCCTACCTCCCCATATTACCCCCTTCCCCCCTTATTACCCCCCTTACTACCCCCCTATTTACCTCCTCCCCCCTAATACCCCTTATTACCCCACTTATTACCCCCCTACCCCCCCATATTACCCCCTCCCCACCCTAATTACCCCCTTACCTCCTTATTACCCCCCATATTACCCCCTTCCCCCCTTATTACCCCCCTACCTCCCCATATTACCCCCCTCCCCCCTTATTACCCCCTTATTACCCCCTTATTACCCCCTTATTACCCCCTTATTATCCCCTTTATTCCCTCCTCCCCCTTATTACCACCCTACCTCCCCTTATTACCCTCTCCCCCCTTATTACCCCCCTTTATTACCCCCCTCCCCCCTTATTACCCCCTTATTACCCCCCTCCCCCCTTATTACCCCCTTTATTACCCCTTTCCCCCTTATTACCCCCTTATTACCCCCTTATTACCCCCTTCCCCCCTTATTACCCCCTTTCCCACCCTTATTACCCCCTATTTACCCCCCCCCCATATTTACCCTCTTCCCCCTTATTACCCCCCTTATTACCCCCTATTTACCCCCTCCTCCCTTATTACCCCCCTTATTACCCCATTCCCCCCTTATTACCCCCCTATTTACCCCCTCCCCCCTTATTACCCCCCTACCCCCCCATATTCCCCCCTCCCCACCCTAATTACCCCCCTTACCTCCTTATTGCCCCCCATATTACCCCCTTCCCCCCTTATTACACCCCTACCTCCCCATATTACCCCCTACACCCCCTTATTACCCCCCTACCTCCCCATATTACCCCCTTCCCCCCTTATTACCCCGGTTATTACCCCCCTCCCCCCTTATTACCCCCTTATTACCCCCTTATTATCCCCTTTATTCCCTCCTCCCCCCTTATTACCACCCTACCTCCTCTTATTACCCTCTCCCCCCTTATTACCCCCCTTATTACCCCCTTTTACCCCCTTTTTCCCCTCTTTTTACCCCCCTCCCCCCTTATTACCCTCTTATTATCCCCTTTACCCCCATATTATCCCCCTCCCACGCTATTACCCCCTATTTACCCCCCTCCCCCCTTTATTACCCCCTTTACCTCCTTATTACCCCCCTACCTCCCCATATTCCTCCCTCCCCCCTTATTACCCCCCTTCCCCCTTATTACCCCCCTATCCCCCCATATTACCCCCCTTATTACCCCCCTACCCCCCCATATTCCCCCCTCCCCACCCTAATTACCCCCTTTACCCCCTTATTACCCCCCATATTACCCCCTTATCCCCCCCTATTTACCCCCTCCCCTCTTATTACCCCCCTACCTCCCCATATTACCCCCTTCCCCCCTTATTACCCCCGTTATTACCCCCCTCCCCCCTTATTACCCCCCTTATTACCCCCCTCCCCCCTTATTACCTCCCCTACCCTTCCTTATTACCCCCCTACCTCCCCTTATTACCCCCCTCCCCACCCTAATTACCCCCTTCCCCCTTATTACCCCCATATCCCCCCCTCCCCCTATTTACCCCCTATATCCCCCCCCAGCCTCCCTCTTACTCCCCCTCCCCTCCCATTCCTCCCCCTCCCAACCCTTTCTCAACATCTACCCCAACATCTTCCCGGCCTATTGGGGTCAGAACATCATCCTGGACCCCCGTCCAGCCCCCCGTAATTACACCCTGTGTTCCTGGTTCCGGGCCCAAAGCACCTACATAAGGAAAGAGATCGGATCCATTTACCCACCCGACCCCAAGATGGTTGTGGGGCCGGATTTCAGCCATAGGGAATTGATCCGGATGCACGGCTGCGTCCTGTCCATATTTACCCTAAATACGGACGATTCGGGATTTTACACCGTCATCATACGGGATCCCAGGATCATCACGGCCACCTACAACCTCACTGTGCTGCGTGGGTGCTGCCCCATAGAACACCATTACCGACCCTATATCCACCCCATAAACCCCTTATATGACCCTATATCCCCCATATGGCCCCATAACCACCCTATATCCCCCCATATCTCCCCATATCCCCCCCATATCCCCCCCATATCCCTCCATAACCCCCTTATATGACCCCATATCCCCCATATGGCCCCATAACAACCCCATATCCCCCATTACCGACCCCATATCCCCTATTCAGCCGTCCCGAAGCCTCATATCCCCCATATCCCCCATGTCCCCCAATACCGACCCCATATCCCCCATAACCACCCTATATCCCCCATAACCACCCCATATCCCCCCATATCTCCCCCCTATCCCCCATATCCCCCATTACCAACCCCATATCCCCCATATCCCCCATTACTGACCCCATACCCCCCATATCCCCCCATTACTGACCCCATACCCCCCATATCCCCCATTACCGACCCCATATCCCCCATTACCGACCCCATATCCCCCATATCCCCCATTACCGACCCCATATCCTCCCATAGCCCCCCATATCCCCCATATCCTCCATTACCGACCCCATATCCCCCATTACCGACCCCATATCCCCCATTACTGACCCCATATCCCCCCATACCCCCCATATCCCCCCATATCGCCCCATATCTCCCCATAACCCCCACGTATCCCCCCATAACCACCCATATCCACCTTATATGACCCCATATCCCCCCCATATCACCCCATATCCCCCCATATCACCCCATATCCCCCCCATATCCTCCCATATCCCCCCATATCCCCCATATCCCCCATTACAGACCCCATATCCCTCATTACCCACCCCATATCCCCCATATCCCCCATTACCGACCCCATATCCCCCATTAACAACCCCATATCCCCCATATCCCCCATTACTGACCCCATATCCCCCATATCCTCCCCCATATCCTCCCCCGTATCCTCCCGTATCCCCCATATCCCGCATTACCGACCCCATATCCCCCATATCCCCCATTACCGACCCCATACCCCCCATATCCCCCATTATCAACCCCATATCCCCCATATCCCCCATTACTGACCCTATATCCCCCATATCCCCGATATCCCCCATTACCGACCCCATATCCCCCATATCCCCCATTACTGACCCCATATCCCCCATTACCGACCCTATATCCCCCCCTATCCCCATATACAGCCGTCCTGAAGCTGCTGACCGTGCCCAAGGTGTCCCCATATCCCCCATATCCCCCCCATATACCCCATTACCAACCCCATATCCCCTATATCCCCCATTACTGACCCTATATTCCCCATATCCCCCATATCCCCCCTATATCCCCCATTAATGACCCCATATCCCCCATTACCGACCCCATATCCCCCATTACTGACCCCATATCCCCCATATCCCCCATATCTCCCCGTATCCCCCCCATATCCCCCTATATCCCCCCATATCTTCCCATAACCCCCACGTATCCCCCCATAACCACCCCATAACCCCCTTATATGACCTCATATCCCCCCATATCCCCCATTCCCAACCCTATATCCCCCATATCCCCCCATATCTCCCCCATCTCCCCCATATCCACCATTACCAACCCCATACCCCCCCATATCCCCCATATCCCCCATTACCGACCCCATATCCCCCATATCCCCTATATCTCCCCATTACCAACCCCATATCCACCATATCCCCTATATCTCCCCATTACCGACCCCATATCCCCCATTACCGACCCCCTATCCCCCCTATCCAGCCGTCCCGAAGCGCCTGACCATACCCAAGGTGTCCCCATATCCCCCATATCCCCCCATATCCCCCATATCCTCCCATATCCACCATATCCCCCATTACCGACCCCATATCCCCCCCTATCCCCCATATCCCCCATTACCGACCCTATATCCCCCATATCCGCCATATCCCCCATTACTGACCCCATATCCCCCATATCCCCCATATCCCCCATTACCGACCCTATATCCCCTATCCAGCCGTCCCGAAGCCGCTGACCATACCCAAGGTGTCCCCGCTGGACGTGCTGGTGCTGGAGGAGCGGACGGTCACCCTGACGTGTCACCCCCCCTGGGGCTCCATGTTGTTGTGGTGGCAGCGCGGGGCCGCCATGTTGGCTCCCAACCGGAGGATGATGCTGTCGAGGGACAACAGGACCCTGAGGGTGATCGAGACGTGGAGGGGGGACGCGGGGCAATATGTCTGTTATGTGAAGAACCCCCTCAGCCACAACCATAGTCAGGAGGCCAGGATCACTGTGGCCTGTGAGTGGGGTTGTTGTGTTGTTGTGTTGTTGTGTTGTTGTGTTGTGTTGTTGTTGTGTTGTTGTGTTGTTGTGTTGTTGTGTTGTTTTGTGTTGTTGTGTTGTGTTGTTGTGTTGTTGTGTTGTTGTGTTGTTGTGTTGTTGTTGTGTTGTTGTGTTGTTGTGTTGTGTTGTGTTGTTGTGTTGTTGTGTTGTGTTGTTGTGTTGTTGTGTTGTTGTGCTGTTGTGTTGTTGTGTTGTTGTGTTGTTGTGTTGTGTTGTTGTGTTGTGTTGTTGTGTTGTTGTGTTGTTGTGTTGTTGTGTTGTTGTGTTGTTGTGTTGTGTTGTTGTGTTGTTGTGTTGTTGTGTTGTGTTGTTGTGTTGTGTTTTTGTGTTGTTGTGTTGTGTTGTGTTGTTGTGTTGTTGTGTTGTTGTGTTGTTGTGTTGTTGTGTTGTTGTGTTGTTGTGTTGTTGTGTTGTTGTGTTGTTGTGTTGTTGTGTTGTTGTGTTGTTGTGTTGTTGTGGAGGGGGACGCGGGGCAATATGTCTGTTATGTGAAGAACCCACTGAGCCACAACCATAGTCAGGAGGCCAGGATCACTGTGGCCTGTGAGTTGTGTTGTTGTGTTGTTGTGTTGTTGTGTTGCTATGGGGTTGTGTTGTGTTGTGTTGAGCTGTTGAGTTGCTATGGGGTTGTGTTGTGTTGTTGAGTTGCTATGGGGTTGTGTAGTTGTGGGGTTGTGTTGTGTTGTTGTGTTGTGTTGTTGTGTTGTTGTGTTGTTGTGTTGTTGTGTTGTTGTGTTGTTGTGTTGTTGTGTTGTTGTGTTGCTGAGTTGTGTTGTGTTGAGCTGTTGTGTTGCTATGGGTTGTGTTGTGTTGTTGTGTTGTTGTGTTGTGTTGTTGTGTTGTTGTGTTGCTATAGGGTTGTGTTGTTGTGTTGTTGTGTTGTTGTGTTGTGTTGTGTTGAGCTGTTGAGTTGCTATGGGGTTGTGTTGTGTTGTTGTGTTGCTATGGGGTTGTGTTGTGTTGTGTTGAGCTGTTGAGTTGCTATGGGGTTGTGTTGTGTTGTTGTGTTGCTATGGGGTTGTGTTGTGTTGTGTTGAGCTGTTGAGTTGCTATGGGGTTGTGTTGTGTTGTTGTGTTGCTATGGGGTTGTGTTGTGTTTTGTTGAGCTGTCGAGTTGCTATGGGGTTGTGTTGTGTTGTTATGGAGTTGTGTTGTTGTGTTGTTGTGTTGTTATTGGGTTGTGTTGTTATGGGGTTGTGTTGTGTTGCTATGGGGTTGTGTTGTGTTGTTGTGTTGTTGTGTTGTGGTTGTGTTGTGTTGTGGTTGTGGGGTTGTTGAATTGTGTTGTGTTGTGTTGCTATGGGGCTGTGTTGTTGTGGGGTTGTATTATGTTGTTATGGGGTTGTGTTGTTGTGTTGTTGTGTTGCTGTGTTGCTGTGTTGTGTTGTTGTGTTGTGTTGTTGTGTTGTGTTGTTGTGTTGTTGTTGTTGTGTTGTTGTGTTGTTGTGTTGTTGTGTTGTTGTGTTGTGTTGTTGTGTTGTTGTGTTGTTGTGTTGTTGTGTTGTTGTGTTGTTGTGTTGTTGTGTTGTTGTGTTGTGTTGTTGTGTTGTTGTGTTGTTGTGTTGTTGTGTTGTTGTGTTGTGTTGTTGTGTTGTTGTGTTGTTGTGTTGTTGTGTTGTTGTGTTGTTGTGTTGTTGTGTTGTTGTGTTGTTGTGGAGGGGGGACGCGGGGCAATATGTCTGTTATGTGAAGAACCCCCTCAGCCACAACCATAGTCAGGAGGCCAGGATCACTGTGGCCTGTGAGTTGGGGGGCTGGGAAGGGAGGGGATGTGGGGTTGTGTAGTTGTGGGGTTGTATAGTTGTGTTGTTGTGTTGTTGTGTTGTTGTGTTGTTATGGGTTTGTGTTGTTGTGTTGTGTTGCTGTGGGGTTGTGTTGAGTTGTTGAGTTGCTTTAGGGTTGTGTTGTGTTGAGCCGTTTGAGTTGCTATGGGGTTGTGTTGTGTTGTTGTGGGGTTGTTGAATTGTGTTGTGTTGTTGTGTTGCTGTGGGGTTGTGTTCTGTTGTTATGGGGTAGTGTTGTGTTGTTGTGTTGCTTTAGGGTTGTGTTGTGTTGAGCTGTTGAGTTGTTGTTGTGTTGTGTTGTTGTGTTGTTGTGTTGTTATTGGGTTGTGTTGTTGTGTTGTTGTGTTGTGTTGTTGTGTTGTTGTGTTGTTGAGTTGCTATGGGGTTGTGTTGTTGTGTTGTGTTGTGTTGTGTTGTGTTGTTGTGTTGTTGTGTTGTGTTGTTATGGGGTTGTGTTGTTGTGTTGTGTTGTTGTGTTGTGTTGTGTTGCTATGGGGTTGTGTTGTGTTGTTGTGTTGTTGTGTTGTTGTGTTGTTGTGTTGTGTTGTTGTGTTGTTGTGTTGTTGTGTTGTGTTGTTGTGTTGTTGTGTTGTTGTGTTGTTGTGTTGTTGTGTTGTTGTGTTGTTGTGTTGTTGTGTTGTTGTGTTGTTGTGGAGGGGGGACGCGGGGCAATATGTCTGTTATGTGAAGAACCCCCTCAGCCACAACCATAGTCAGGAGGCCAGGATCACTGTGGCCTGTGAGTTGTGTTGTTGTGTTGTTGTGTTGTTGTGTTGTTGTGTTGTTGTGTTGTTGTGTTGTTGTGTTGTTGTGTTGTTGTGTTGTGTTGTTATGGGGTTGTGTTGTTGTGGGGTTGTGTTGTGTTGAGCTGTTGAGTTGCTATGGGGTTGTGGTGTTGTTGTGTTGTTATGGGGTTGTGTTGTTGTGTTGTTGTGTTGTTGTGTTGCTATGGGGTTGTGTTGTGTTGTTGTGTTGTTGTGTTGCTATGGGGCTGTGTTGTGTTGTGTTGAGCTGTTGAGTTGCTATGGGGTTGTGTTGTGTTGTGTTGTGTTGCTGTGGGGTTGCGTTGTTGTGTTGTGGGGTTGTGTTCTGTTGAGCTGTTGAGTTGCTATGGTCGTTGTGTTGTGTTGTTGTGTTGCTATGGGGTTGTGTTGTGTTGTTATGGGGTTGTGTTGTTGTGTTGTGTTGTTGTGTTGTTGTGTTGTGTTGTGGTGTTGTGTTGTTGTGTTGCTATGGGGTTGTGTTGTGTTGTGTTGAGCTGTTGAGTTGCTGTGTTGTTGTGTTGTGTTGTGTTGTTGTGTTGTTGTGTTGTTGTGTTGTTGTGGGGTTGTATTATGTTGTTGTGTTGTTGTGTTGTTGTGTTGTGTTGTGTTGTTGTGTTGTTGTGTTGTTGTGTTGTTGTGGGGTTGTATTATGTTGTTGTGTTGTTGTGTTGTTGTGTTGTGTTGTTGTGTTGTTGTGTTGTTGTGTTGTTGTGTTGTTGTGTTGTTGTGTTGTTGTGTTGTTGTGTTGTTGTGTTGTTGTGTTGTTGTGGAGCGGGGACGCGGGGCAATATGTCTGTTATGTGAAGAACCCACTGAGCCACAACCATAGTCAGGAGGCCAGGATCACCGTGGCCTGTGAGTTGTGTTGTTGTGTTGTGTTGTTGTGTTGTTGTGTTGTTGTGTTGTTGTGTTGTGGGGTTGTGGGGTTGTTTTATGTTGAGCTGTTGAGTTGCTATGGGGTTGTGTTGTTGTGTTGCTATGGGGTTGTGTTGTGTTGAGCTGTTGAGTTGCTATGGGGTTGTGTTGTTGTGTTGCTATGGGGTTGTGTTGTGTTGTTGTGTTGTGTTGATGTGGGGTTGTGTTGTTGTGTTGTGATGCTATGGGGTTGTGTTGTTGTGTTGTTGTGTTGTTGTGTTGTTGTGTTGTTGTGTTGTTGTGTTGTTGTGTTGTTGTGTTGTTGTGTTGCTATGGGGTTGTGTTGTGTTGTGTTGAGCTGTTGAGTTGCTGCGGGGTTGTGTTGTGTTGTTGTGTTGTTGTGTTGTTGTGTTGTTGTGTTGTTGTGTTGTTGTGTTGCTGTGTTGTTGTGTTGTTGTGTTGTTGTGTTGTTGTGTTGTTGTGTTGTGTTGTTGTGTTGTTGTGTTGTTGTGTTGTTGTGTTGTTGTGTTGTGTTGTTGTGTTGTTGTGTTGTTGTGTTGTTGTGTTGTTGTGTTGCTGTGTTGTTGTGTTGTTGTGTTGTTGTGTTGTTGTGTTGTTGTGTTGTGTTGTGTTGTTGTGTTGTTGTGTTGTTGTGTTGTTGTGTTGTTGTGTTGTTGTGTTGTTGTGTTGTTGTGGAGGGGGGACGCGGGGCAATATGTCTGTTATGTGAAGAACCCACTGAGCCACAACCATAGTCAGGAGGCCAGGATCACTGTGGCCTGTGAGTTGTGTTGTGTTGTGTTGTTGTGTTGTTGTGTTGCTATGGGGTTGTGTTGTGTTGTGTTGAGTTGTAGGGCTGCTATGGGGTTGTGTTGTGTTGTTATGGGGTTGTGTTGTTGTGTTGTGTTGTTGTGTTGTTGTGTTGCTGTGGGGTTGTGTTGTTGTGTTGTTGTGTTGTGTTGTTGTGTTGTTGTGTTGTTGTGTTGTTGTGTTGTGTTGTTTTGTTGTGTTGTTGTGTTGTTGTGTTGTGTTGTTGTGTTGTTGTGTTGTTGTGTTGTTATGGGGTTGTGTTGTGTTGTTGTGTTGTTGTGTTGTTGTGTTGTTGTGTTGTTGTGTTGTTGTGTTGTGTTGTGTTGTTGTGTTGTGTTGTTGTGTTGTTGTGCTGTTGTGTTGTTGTGTTGTTGTGTTGTTGTGTTGTTGTGTTGTTGTGTTGTTGTGTTGTTGTGTTGTTGTGTTGTTGTGTTGTTGTGTTGTTGTGTTGTGTTGTTGTGTTGTTGTGTTGTGTTGTTGTGTTGTTGTGTTGTTGTGTTGTGTTGTTATGGGGTTGTGTTGTTGTGTTGTTGTGGGGTTGTTTTATGTTGAGCTGTTGAGTTGCTATGGGGTTGTGTTGTGTTGTTGTGTTGCTATGGGTTGTGTTGTGTAGTTGTGGGGCTGTGTTGCGTTGTTGAGTTGCTTTAGGGTTGTGTTGTTGTGTTGTTGTGTTGTTGTGTTGTTGTGTTGTGTTGTCGTGTTGTGTTGTGTTGTTGTGTTGTTGTGTTGTTGTGTTGTTGTGTTGTTGTGTTGCTGTGTTGCTGTGTTGTTGTGTTGTGTTGTTGTGTTGTTGTGTTGTTGTGTTGTTGTGTTGTTGTGTTGTTGTGTTGTGTTGTTGTGTTGTTGTGTTGTTGTGCTGTGTTGTTGTGTTGTTGTGTTGTTGTGTTGTTGTGTTGTTGTGCTGTGTTGTTGTGTTGTTGTGTTGTTGTGTTGTTGTGTTGTTGTGTTGTTGTGTTGTTGTGTTGTTGTGTTGTTGTGTTGTGTTGTTGTGTTGTTGTGTTGTTGTGTTGTTGTGTTGTTGTGTTGTTGTGGGGTTGTGTTGTGTTGAGCTGTTGAGTTGCTGTGGGGTTGTGTTGTGTTGTTGTGTTGTGTTGTTGTGTTGTTACGGGATTGTGTTGCTGTGGGGTTGTATTGTGTTGTATTGTGTTATGGGGTTGTGTTGTTGTGTTGTTGTGTTGCTGAGTTGTGTTGTGTTGAGCTGTTGAGTTGCTGTGGGGTTGTGTTGTTGTGTTGTGGTTGTGGGGTTGTTGAATTGTGTTGTTGTGTTGTGTTGTGTTGTTGTGTTACTATGGGGTTGTGTTGTTGTGTTGTTGTGTTGTGTTGTTGTGTTGTCTTGTGTTGAGCTGTTGAGTTGCTATGGGGTTGTGTTGTGTTGCTGTGGGGTTGTGTTGTGTTGTGTTGCTATGAGGTTGTTGTGTTGTCGTGGGGTTGTGTTGCTATGGGGTTGTGTTGTTGTGTTGTTGTGTTGTTGTGTTGTTGTGTTGTTGTGTTGTTGTGTTGTTGTGTTGTTGTGTTGTTGTGTTGTTGTGTTGTTGTGTTGTTGTGTTGTTGTGGAGGGGGGACGCGGGGCAATATGTCTGCTATGTGAAGAACCCACTGAGCCACAACAGTAGTCAGGAGGCCAGGATCACTGTGGCCTGTGAGTTGTGTTGTTGTGTTGTTGTGTTGTTGTGTTGTTGTGTTGTTGTGTTGTTGTGTTGTTGTGTTGTTGTGTTGTTGTGTTGTTATGGGGTTGTGTTGTTGTGTAGTTGTAGGGTTGTGTTGTGTTGTGTTGAGCTGTTGAGTTGCTATGGGGTTGTGTTGTGTTGTTGTGTTGTTGTGTTGCTATGGGGTTGTGTTGTTGTGTTGTGTTGTGTTGTTGTGTAGTGTTGAGCTGTTGAGTTGCTATGGGGTTGTGTTGTGTTGTTGTGTTGTGTTGTTATGGAGTTGCGTTGTTGTGTTGTGTTGATGTGGGGTTGTGTTGAGTTGTTGAGTTGCTATGGGGTTGTGTTGTGTTGCTGTGGGGTTGTGTTGTGTTGTATTGTGTTATGGGGTTTTGTTGTGTTGCTGTAGGGTTGTGTTGTTGTGTTGTTGTGGTGTTGTGTTGTTGTGTTGTTGTGGAGGGGGGACGCGGGGCAATATGTCTGTTATGTGAAGAACCCCCTCAGCCACAACCATAGTCAGGAGGCCAGGATCACTGTGGCCTGTGAGTTGTGTTGTTGTGTTGTTGTGTTGTGTTGTTGTGTTGTTGTGTTGTTGTGTTGTTGTGTTGTTGTGTTGTGTTGTTGTGTTGTTGTGTGGTTGTGTTGTGTTGTTGTGTTGTGTTGTTGTGTTGTGTTGTGTTGTTGTGTTGTTGTGTTGTTGTGTTGTGTTGTGTTGTTGTGTTGTGTTGTTGTGTTGTTGTGTTGTGTTGTTGTGTTGTTGTGTTGTTGTGTTGTGTTGTTGTGTTGTTGTGTTGTGTTGTTGTGTTGTTGTGTTGTTGTGTTGTTGTGTTGTTGTGTTGTTGTGTTGTTGTGTTGTTGTGTTGTTGTGTTGTTGTGTTGTGTTGTTGTGTTGTTGTGTTGTTGTGTTGTTGTGTTGTTGTGTTGTTGTGTTGTGTTGTTGTGTTGTGTTGTTGTGTTATATACACATTTCCCCCCATATCCCCCCACATAACCCCATATCCCCCCCATATCCCCCACATATCCCCCCATATCCCCCCATATCCCCCCCATATAACCCCATATAACCCCATATCCCCCCCATATCCCCCCATATAACCCCATATCCCCCCATATAACCCCATATAACCCCATATAGACCCCATATCCCCCCCATATAACCCCATATCCCCCTATATCCCCCCATATCCCCCCATATCCCCCCCATATAACCCCATATAACCCCATATCCCCCCCATATCCCCCCATATCCCCCCATATAACCCCATATCCCCCCATATAACCCCATATAACCCCATATAACCCCATATAACCCCATATAACCCCATATCCCCCCATATAACCCCATATAGACCCCATATAACCCCATATAGACCCAATATAGACCCCATATAACCCCATATAACCCCATATAACCCCATATAACCCCATATCCCCCCATATCCCCCCATATAACCCCATATAACCCCCATATAACCCCATATAACCCCATATAACCCCATATAACCCCATATAACCCCATATCCCCCCATATCCCCCCATATCCCCCCATATCCTCCCATATAACCCCATATCCCCCCATATCCCCCCATATCTCCCCATTTCCCCCCCATATCCCCCCATATCCACCCATATCCCCCCCATATCCCCCCCCATATCCCCCCATATCCCCCCCATATAACCCCATATCCGCCTATATCCCCCCATATCCCCCCATATCCCCCCATATCCCCCCATATAACCCCATATCCCCCCGATATACCCCAATACAATCCCATGTAACCCCAAATCCCCCCCTATCCCCCCCATCCCCCCCATATCCCCCCATATAACCCCACATAACCCCATATATCCCATATCCCCCCATATAACCCCATATAACCCCATATATCCCCCATATAACCCCATATACCCCCCATATCCCCCCATATAACCCCATATAACCCCATATCCCCCCACATAACCCCATATAACCCCATATAACCCCATATAGACCCCATATAACCCCATATCCCCCCATATAACCCCATATAACCCCATATATCCCCCATATAACCCCATATCCCCCCATATCCCCCAATATCCCCCCATATAACCCCATATAACCCCATTCTCTCCCCATATAGACCCCATATAACCCCATATCCCCCCATATAACCCCATATCCCCCCATACCCCCCCATATAACCCCATATCCCCCCATATCCCCCCACATAACCCCATATATTCTCTCCCCCATTACAGACGGCCCCGACTGGGCGTCCATGACCCCATATCCCCCCATATCCCCCCATATCCCCCCCATAGAACCCCATATAACCCCCATATAACCCCCATATAACCCCCATATAACCCCATATAACCCCATATCCCCCCATATCCCCCCATATAACCCCATATCCCCCCATATCCCCCCATATCCCCCCATATCCCCCCATATCCCCCCATATATCCCCATATCCCCCCATATCCCCCCATATCCCCCCACATAACCCCATATAACCCCATATAACCCCACATCCCCCCATATCCCCCCATATCCCCCCCATATCCCCCCATATCCCCCCATATAACCCCATATCCCCCCATATCCCCCCATATAACCCCATATAACCCCATATAACCCCATATCCCCCCATATCCCCCCATATAACCCCATATATTCTCTCTCCCCCCATCCAGACGGCCCCGACTGGGCGTCCATCTTCCCCCCCGGTTCAATCCTATATAACCCCATATAACCCCATATAACCCCATATCCCCCCATATCCCCCCATATCCCCCCATATAATCCCATATAACCCCATATCCCACCATATCCCCTCATTATCCCCTCATATCCCCCCCATATCCCCCCCATATCCCCCATATCCCCCCATATCCCCCCATATCCCCCCCATATAACCCCATATCCCCCCATATCCCCCCCATATCCCCGCATATCCCCCCCATATCCCCCCATATCCCCCCCATATAACCACATATCCCCCCATATCCCCCCATATCCCCCCATATAACCCCATATCCCCCCATAACCCCCCCATATAACCCCATATCCCCCCCATATCCCCCCATATCCCACTCATATAACCCCATATAACCCCATATAACCCCATATAACCCCATTCTCTCCCCATATAACCCCATATAACCCCATTCTCTCCCCATATAACCCCATATAACCCCATATAGACCCAATATAGACCCCATATCCCCCCATATAACCCCATATCTCCCCATATAACCCCATATAACCCCATATAACCCCATATCCCCCCATATAACCCCATATCCCCCCATATCCCCCCATATCCCCCCATATAACCCCATATATCCCCATATAACCCCATATATCCCCATATAACCCCATATAACCCCATATAACCCCATATAACCCCATATCCCCCCATATCCCCCCACATAACCCCATATATTCTCTCCCCCCCCATTACAGACGGCCCTGACTGGGCGTCCATCTTCCCCCCCGGTTCAATCCTATATAACCCCATATAACCCCATATAACCCCATATAACCCCATATAACCCCATATAACCCCATATCCCCCCATATAACCCCCATATCCCCCCATATCCCCCCATATCCCCCCATATCCCCCCCATATCCCCCTATATCCCCCCATATCCCCCCATATAACCCCATATATTCTCTCTCCCCATCCAGACGGCCCCGACTGGGCATCCATGACCCCATATCCCCCCATATCCCCCCCATATCCCCTCATATCCCCCCATATAACCCCATATCCCCCCATATCCCCCTATATCCCCCCTATATCCCCCCATATAACCCCATATCCCCCCATATCCCCCCATATCCCCCCATATCCCCCCCATATCCCCCCATATAACCCCACATAGCCCCATATAACCCCATATATCCCCATATAACCCCATATAGACCCAATATAGACCCCATATCCCCCCACATAACCCCATATCCCCCCATATCCCCCCATATCCCCCCATATAACCCCACATAGCCCCATATAACCCCATATCCCCCCATATAACCCCATATAGACCCAATATAGACCCCATATCCCCCCACATAACCCCATATCCCCCCATATCCCCCCATATCCCCCCACATACCCCCATATATTCTCTCCCCCCATTACAGACGGCCCAGACTGGGCGTCCATGACCCCATATCCCCCCATATCCACCCCATATCCCCCCATATCCCCCCATATCCCCCCATATAACCCCATATAACCCCATATAACCCTTTATAACCCCATATCCCCCCATATCCCCCCATATCCCCCCACATAACCCCATATCCCCCCATATCCCCCCATATCCCCCCATATCCCCCCATATAACCCCATATCCCCCCATATCCCCCCATATCCCCCCATATAACCCCATATAACCCCATTCTCTCCCCATACAGACCCCATATAACCCCATATAACACCATATAACCCCATATCCCCCCATATCCCCCCATATAACCCCATATCCCCCCATATAGACCCCATATAACCCCATATAGACCCAATATAGATCCCATATAACCCCATATATCCCCATATAACCCCATATAACCCCATATAGACCCAATATAGACCACATATAACCCCATATAACCCCATATAGACCCCATATAACCCCATATAACCCCATATAACCCCATATCCCCCCATATCACCCCACATAACCCCATATATTCTCTCTCTCCCCCCATTCCAGACGGCCCCGACTGGGCGTCCATGACCCCATATTCCCCCATATCCCCCCTATATCCCCCCTATATCCCCCCCATATCCCCCCATGTCCCCCCATATAACCCCATATAGACCCCATATAGACCCCATATCCCCCCATATCCCCCCATATCCCCCCATATCCCCCCATATAACCCCATATATTCTCTCTCCCATTACAGACGGCCCCGACTGGGCGTCCATGACCCCATATCCCCCCATATCCCCTCATATCCCCCCATATAACTCCATATCCCCCCATATCCCCCTATATCCCCCCATATAACCCCATATAACCTCATATCCCCCCATATCCCCCCATATAACCCCATATCCCCCCATATCCCCCCATATCCTCCCATATAACCCCATATAACCCCATATAACCCCATATCCCCCCATATAGACCCCATATAACCCCATATAGACCCATATAGACCCCATATAACCCCATATATCCCCATATAACCCCATATAGACCCCATATAACCCCATATATCCCCATATAACCCCATATAGACCCAATATAGACCCCATATAACCCCATATAACCCCATATAACCCCATATAACCCCATATAACTCTATATCCCCCCATATCCCCCCATATCCCCCCATATAACCCCATATAACCCCATATCCCCCCACATAACCCCATATAACCCCATATAACCCCATATAGACCCAATATAGACCCCATGTAGACCCCGTATAGACCCCATATAACCCATATAACCCCATATAACCCCATATCCCCCCATATAGACCCCATATAACCCTATATAGACCCAATATAGACCTCATATGACCCTATGATCCCATATAACCCCATATAGACCCAATATAGACCCCATATAGACCCTATATAGACCCCATGTAGACCCTATGATCCCATATAACCCCATATAACCCCATATCTCCCCATATCCCCCCATATCCCCCCATATAACCCCATATAACCCCCATATAACCCCATATAACCCCATATAACCCCATATCCCCCCTATATACCCCAATACAATCCCATGTAACCCCAAATCCCCCCTATCCCCTCATATAACCCCATATCCCCCCCATATCCCTCCATATCTCCCCATATCCCCCCATATCCCCCCATATATTCTCTCTCCCCCCATTACAGACGGCCCTGACTGGGCGTCCATGACCCCATATCCCCCCCATATCCCCCCATATAACCCCATATCATTCCATATAGACCCCATATAACCCCATATAGACCCAATATAGACCCCATATCCCCCCATATCCCCCCATATAACCCCATATATTCTCTCTCCCCATCCAGACGGCCCCGACTGGGCATCCATGACCCCATATCCCCCCATATCCCCCCCATATCCCCTCATATCCCCCCATATAACCCCATATCCCCCCATATCCCCCTATATCCCCCCTATATCCCCCCATATAATTCCATATCCCCCCATATCCCCCCATATAACCCCATACCCCCCATATCCCCTCATATCCCCCCATATCCCCCCCTATCCCCCCATATCCCCCCATTATCCCCCCATATCACCCCATATCCCCCCATATCCCCCATATCCCCCCATATCCCCCCATATCCCCCCATATCCCCCCCATATCCCCCCATATCCCCCCATATAACCCCATATCCCTCCATATCCCCCCATATCCCCCCACATCCCCCCTTGTCACCCCCATATCCCCCCATATCCTCCCATATCCCCCCATATAACCCCATATCCCCCTATATCCCCCCATATCCCCCCATATGCCCCCATATCCCCCCCATATCCCCCCATATCCCCCCATATCCCCCCATACCCCCCATATCCCCCCATATCCCCCCATATAACCCCATATCCCCCCATATAACCCCATATAACCCCATATCCCCCCATAACCCCCCATATCCCCCCTTATCCCCCCATATAACCCCATATAACCCCCATATAACCCCATATAACCCCATATAACCCCATATCCCCCCTATATACCCCAATACAATCCCATGTAACCCCAAATCCCCCCTATCCCCTCATATAACCCCATATCCCCCCCATATCCCTCCATATCTCCCCATATCCCCCCATATCCCCCCATATATTCTCTCTCCCCCCATTACAGACGGCCCTGACTGGGCGTCCATGACCCCATATCCCCCCCATATCCCCCCATATAACCCCATATCATTCCATATAGACCCCATATAACCCCATATAGACCCAATATAGACCCCATATCCCCCCATATCCCCCCATATCCCCCCATATCCCCCCATATAACCCCATATATTCTCTCTCCCCATCCAGACGGCCCCGACTGGGCATCCATGACCCCATATCCCCCCATATCCCCCCCATATCCCCTCATATCCCCCCATATAACCCCATATCCCCCCATATCCCCCCATATCCCCCCATATAACCCATATCCCCCCATATCCCCCCCATATCCCCCCATATAACCCCATATAACCCATATAACCCCATATAACCCCATATAACCCCATATAACCCCATAACCCCATATAACCCATATAACCCCATATAACCCCATATAACCCCATAACCCCATATAACCCATATAACCCCATATAACCCATATACCCCATATAACCCCATATAACCCCATATAACCCATATACCCCATATAACCCCATATAACCCCATATAACCCCACATAACCCCATATCCCCCCCATATCCCCCCATATCCCCCCATATAACCCCCCATAGCCCCATATAACCCCATATCCCCCCCATATCCCCCCATATCCCCCCGTATCTCCCCATATAACCCCATATAACCCCATATCCCCCCATATCCCCCCATATCCCCCCATACAACCCCACATCCCCCCATATCCCCCCATATCCCCCCATACCCCCCATATCCCCCCCATACCCCCCATATCCCCCCCATATCCCCCCATATCCCCCCATATCCCCCCCATATCTCCCCATATCCCCCCATATCCCCCCATATCCCCCTATATCCCCCCATATCCCCCCATATAACCCCACATCCCCCCATATCCTCCCATATCCCCCCATACCCCCCCGTTTCCCCCCCATATCTTCCCCATATGCCCCCATATAACCCCATATCCCCCCATATCCCCCCCATATCCCCCCATATCCCCCCATATCCCCCCATATAACCCCATATAACCCCATATCCCCCCACATAACCCCATATAACCCCATATAACCCCATATAGACCCAATATAGACCCCATGTAGACCCCGTATAGACCCCATATAACCCATATAACCCCATATCCCCCCATATAACCCCATATAACCCCACATCCCCCCATATCCCCCCATACAACCCCATATAACCCCATATCCCCCCATATAACCTCATATAACCCCATATAACCCCATATAACCCCATATAGACCCAATATAGACCCCATATCCCCCCACATAACCCCATATATTCTCTCTCTCCCCCCATTACAGACGGCCCCGACTGGGCGTCCATCTTCCCCCCCGGCTCAATCCTATATAACCCCATATAACTCCATATAACCCCATATAACCCCATATAACCCCATATCCCCCCATATAACCCCATATAACCCCATATAACCCCATATCCCCCCATATAGACCCCATATAACCCCATATAGACCCAATATAGACCCCATATATCCCCATATAACTCCATATAGACCCAATATAGACCCAATATAGACCCCATATAACCCCATATAACCCCATATAACCCCATATCCCCCCATATCCCCCCATACAACCCCATATCCCCCCCATATAACCCATATAACCCCATATAACCCCATATAACCCCATATAACCCCATATCCCCCCATATCCCCCCACATAACCCCATATATTCTCTCCCCCCATTACAGACGGCCCCGACTGGGCGTCCATGACCCCATATCCCCCCATATCCCCCCATATCCCCCCCATATCCCCCTATATCCCCCCATATAACCCCATATAACCCCATATAACCCCATATAACCCCATATAACCCCATATAACCCCATATAGACCCAATATAGACCCCATATCCCCCCATATCCCCCCATATAACCCCATATCCCCCCATATCCCCCCCATATCCCCCCTATATCCCCCCATATCCTCCCATATCCCCCCATATAACCCCATATAACCCCATATAACCCCATATCCCCCCATATCCCAACCATATAACCCCATATAGACCCCATATAACCCCATATAAACCCATATAGACCCAATATAGACCCCATATATCCCCATATAACCCCATATAGACCCAATATAGACCCCATATAACCCCATATAACCCCATATAACCCCATATAGACTCAATATAGACCCCATATCCCCCCATATAACCCCATATATCCCCATATAACCCCATATAACCCCATATAACCCCATTCTCTCCCCATATAACCCCATATCCCCCCATATCCCCCCCATATCCCCCCATATCCCCCCATATCCCCCCATATAAACCCATATAAACCCATATAACCCTATGACCCCCAATGACCCTAATGACCTCAGGTAACCCCAAGACCCCATATAACCCCATATCCCCCCATATCTCCCTATATCCCTCCATATCCCCCCATATCCCCCTATATCCCCCCATATCCCCCCATATAACCCCATATAACCCCATTCTCTCCCCATGCAGACCCCATATAATCCATATCCCCCCCATATCCCCCCATATCCCCCCATATAACCCCATATCCCCCCATATCCCCCCCATATCCCACCCATATCCCCCCATATCCCCCCATATCCCCCCCATATCCCCCCATATCCCCCCCATATCCCCCCATATAACCCCATATAACCCCATATAACCCCATATAACCCCATATCCCCCCATATAGACCCCATATAACCCCATATAGACCCAATATAGACCCCATATGACCCTATGATCCCATATAACCCCATATAGACCCAATATAGACCCCATATCCCCCCATATCCCCCCATATTCCCCCATATCCCCCCATATCCCCCCCATATCCCCCCATATCCCCCCATATAACCCCATATAACCCCATTCTCTCCCCATACAGACCCCATATCCCCCCATATCCCCCCATATAACCCCATATAACCCCATATCCCCCCATATAACCCCATATCCCCCCATATCCCCCCATATCCCCCCATATCCCCCCATATCCCCCCATATCCCCCCATATATTCTCTCTCCCCCCATTACAGACGGCCCCGACTGGGCGTCCATCTTCCCCCCCGGCTCTGTGACCATCCCCCTGTTCTCGGAGCTGACCCTCCATTGCTCGGCGCCGTCCTTCCCCCCCGCCCACATCATCTGGGGGCGGGACAACCTCACCTTGGGGCTGGGGCCTGAGCTCTACCTCTACCTGGATGACCCCGCCCAATTCGGGAGAGTGACGTGTCTGGCGACCAATCCGCTGGCGGACTTCGCGGCCGACGCCCACGTGGAGCTGCGAATGGAAACGGGTTGGGGGCGGGGCTTAGCGAGGGGGGCGGGGCTTATAGAGGGACGGGGTTTAAGGGGGCGGGGCTTAAGGAGGGGAGGGGCCAATAAGGAGAGTGGGCGGGGCTTAGAAAAGGGGCAGATCTTAATGAGAAGGCGGGGCTATAAGTAAGGGGGCGGGGCTTAATGGGGCGGGGCTTATGGAGAGGGCGGAGCTTAGACGGGGCGGGGCTTAAGGGGGCGTGGCTTAAGGAGGGGGCATGGCTTGAGGGGGGGCGTGGCTTAAGGAGGGGGCGTGGCTTGAGGGGGTGGGGCTAAGGGAGGGGGCGGGGCTTGAGTGGACGGGGCTTATAGAGGGGGCGTGGCTTAAGGAAAGACGGGGCTATGGGAGGGGCGTGGCTATAAGGAAGGGGGCGGGGCTTAAGACGCTGGATTAAGGGCTGGATTAAGGGAGTGGGCGGGTCTTATTCAGGGGGCGGGGCTTAAGGAGGGGGCGGTACTTATA
This sequence comes from Coturnix japonica, assembly GCF_054131305.1. Lineage (NCBI taxonomy): Eukaryota > Metazoa > Chordata > Aves > Galliformes > Phasianidae > Coturnix > Coturnix japonica. Next base: position 519,080 of record NW_028188963.1, read on the forward strand.
GGTGGGCGGGACTTAGGTTGGGGGAGGGGCTTGAGGGGGGCGGGGCTATAAGGAAGGGGGCGGGGCTTAAGATGGGGCTGAATTAAGAAAGTGGGCGGAGCTTAGACAGGGGGCGGGGCTTAGGGAAGGGGCGATGCTTAGAAAGGAGCGGGGCTTACACAGGGGGCGTGGCTTAAGGAGGGGGAGGGGCTTATTAAGGGTTGGGTTTAGGGAGGGGGAGTGGCCTAAGGAGGGGGCGGGGCTTAAGGAGGGGGCGGAGCTTACGGAAGGGGTGGGGCTTATGAAGGGTTGGGTTTAGGGAGGGGGAGGGGCTTATGGTAGAGGGGGCGTGGCTTGTGGTAAGGGGCGGGGCTTATGGTAAAGGAGGAGGGGCTTAATGAGAGGCGGAGCTTGTGTTTAAGGGGCGTGGCTTAATGAGGGGCGTGGCTTGTGGTAAAGGGGCGGGGGCTTATGGTAAAGGGGGTGGGGCTTTGTGGTAGGGGGCGGGGCTTATGGTAAAGGGGGCGTGGCTTATGGTAAGGGGGGTGAGGCTTTGTGGTAGGGGGCGTGGCTTGCGGTAAAGGGGGCGGGGGCTTATGGTAAATGGGCGTGGCTTGTGATAAAGGGGGCGTGGCTTATGGCAAAGGGGGCGGGGCTTATGGCAAAGGGGGCGGGGCTTGGTGCAGTGTTTCCTTCCTCATTTCCTCCCCGTTTCCTGCAGGTCTGTCTGCGTTGGCCATTACTGGGATCGTACTGGGAGCACTGGGGGGACTGGGACTGATGGCGGCCATGGGGGTCCTGGCCTGGAGATACCTGCGCAGGTGATGAATGAATGGGGGCTGAGGGGGAAATGAGGCCACAAGTGGGCCCAATTTCCCCCTTATTTCCCCCAATTTCCCCCAATTTCCCCCCTGTTTCCCCCCATTTCCCCCTATATCCCCCAAATCCCCCCTATTTTCTCCTATTCCCCCCCTATTTCCCCCCAATTCCCCCTTATTTCCCCCTTTTTCCACCTATTTCCCCCCAAATCCCCCCTATTTCCCCAAATATCCCCCAATTCCCCCTTATTTCCCCCAAATCCCCCCTATTTCCCCTATTTTCCCCCCATTTCCCCTTTATTTTCCCCTATTTCCCCCTTATTTCCCCCATATCCCCCCTATTTTCCCCTATTTCCCCCCATTCCCCCCCATATCTCCCTTATTTCCCCCCATTTTCCCCTATTTCCCCCCATATCTCCCCATATCCCCCCTATTTCCCCCATTTCCCCCTTATTTCCCCCATATGCCCCCAATTTCCCCCTTATTTGCCCCCTATTTCCCCCATATTTCCCCCAAATCCCCCCTATTTTCTCCTATTTCCCCCCATTTTCCCCTATTTCCCCCCAAATCCCCCTTATTTCCCCCTATTTCCCCTTTATTTTCCCCCATATCCCCCTTATTTCCCCCCATATCCCCCTTATTTCCCCCAAATCCCCCCAAATTCCCCCCTATTTCCCCCTTATTTCCCCCAATTTCCCCTTACTTCCCCCCAATTTCCCCTTATTTCCCCCAAATCCCCCCATATCCCCCCCATTTCCCCCAAATCCCCCCTATTTCCCCCATATTTCCCCCATGTCCCCCCAAATTCCCCCTTATTTCCCCCCTATTTCCCCCCAATTTCCCCTTATTTCCCTTTATTTCCCCTATTTACCCCCATATTTCCCCCTATTTTACCCCAAATCCCCCATATTTCCCCCTATTTCCCCCATATCCCCCCTATTTCCCCCCAAATCCCCCATTTCCCCTTATTTTCCCCCCATATGTCCCCCTATTTCCCCCAAATCCCCTATTTCCCCATATTTCCCCTATTTCCCCTTATTCCCTTTATTTCCCCCTTTTTACCCCCAGATTTCCCCCTTATTTCCCCCAAATCCCCCCTATTTCCCCCCAAGTTCCCTTATTTCCCCCTTATTTCCCCCATATCCCCCTTATTTCCCCCAAATCTCCCTTATTTCCCCCTATTTCCCCTTATTTCCCCCAATTTCCCCAATTCCCCCTATTTCCCCCAATTTCCCCTATTTCCCCAAATCCCCCCCTATTTCCCCCATATTTCCCCCAATTTCCCCCTTATTTCCCCCATATCCCCCCTATTTCCCCTTATTTCCCCTATTTCCCCCATATTTCCCCCAAACCCCCTATTTCCCCCAATTCCCCCTATTTCCCCCTATTTCCCCCTTATTTCCCCCTATTTCCCCTTATTTCCCCCAAATCCCCCCTATTTCCCCAAATCCCCCCATTTCCCCCCCAAATCCCCCCATTTCCCCCCTATTTCCCTTATTTCCCCCTATTTCCCCCAAATCCCCCTATTTCCCCCCAATCCCCCTTATTTCCCCCCAATTTCCCCCATATTTCCTCCTATTTCCCCCTTATTCTCCCCAATTTCCCCCAATTTCCCCTTATTTCCCCCTTATTTCCCCCAATTTCCCCCATTCCCCCATATTCCCCCTTATTTCCCCCCATTCCACCCTATTCTCCCCTATTTCCCCTTATTTCCCCAAATCCCCCCAATTCCCCATATTTCCCCTATTTCCCCCATATTTCCCCCTATTTCCCCCTATTTACCCCCATTTCCCCCCTATTTCCACCATTTCCCCCTATTTCCCCCCAATTCCCCCTTATTTCCCCATATTTCCCTTATTCCCCTATTTCCCCTTATTTCCCCAATTCCCCCTTATTTCCCCCATATTTCCCCCTATTTCCCCCAAATCCCCCTATTTCCCCCTATTTCCCTTATTTCCCCCCTATTTCCCCCCATATCCCCCCTATTTCCCCCTATTTCCCCCCAAATCCCCCAAATTCCCCCCTATTTCCCCCTTATTTCCCCATATCCCCCTATTTTCCCCTATTTCCCCCTATTCCCCCCCATATCTCCCTTATTTCCCCCCATTTCCCCCTATTCCCCCCCATATCTCCCTTATTTCCCCCATTTCCCCTATTTCCCCCCATATCCCCTTATTTCCCCAATTTCCCCCTTATTTCCCCCTTATTTCCCCCCAATTCCCCCTTATTTCCCCAATCTCCCTTATTACCCCCCATTTCCCCTTATTTCCCCATATTTCCCCTTATTTCCCCCTATTTCCCCCATATTTCCCCCAAATCCCCCCTATTCTCCTATTTCCCCCATTTCCCCTTATTTCCCCTATTTTCCCCTATTTCCCCCAAATCCCCCCAAATCTCCCTTATTTTCCCCATTTTTCCCCTATTCCCTTATTTCCCTCTATTCCCCATATCCCCCCTATTTCCCCCCAAATCCCCCCAATTTCCCACTTATTTCCCCCAATTCCCCCTTATTTCCCCCTATTTCCCCCCATTTCCCTATTTCCCCCCTATTTCCCCTTATTTCCCCTTATTCCTCCTATTTCCCCCTTATTTCCCCCAAATCCCCCCTATTTCCCCAATTCCCCCCCTATTCCCCCCATTTCCCCCAGTTCCCCCCAATTCCCCCTTATTTCCCCCAAATCCCCCCAAATCCCCCCAATTTCCCCCCCATATCCCCCCTATTCCCCTTATTTCCCCAAAACCCCCAAATTCCCCCCTATTTCCCCCTTATTTCCCCCATATCCCCCCTATTTCCCCAAATCCCCCCAATTTCCCCCATATTTCCCCCTATTTCCCTTTATTTCCCCCCATATTTCCTCCTATTTCCCCCCTTATTTCCCCCTATTTCCCCTTATTCCCCCAAATCCCCCTATTTTCTCCTATTTCCCCCCATTTTCCCTATTTCCCCCAAATCCCCCCATTTCCCCCCATTGCCCCCTATTCCCCCTATTTCCCCCTTATTTCCCCCCAATTTCCCCCAATTTCCCCAATTCC